>NC_056735.1:282397637-282486564 GCF_019279795.1 Protopterus annectens | reverse complement strand
GGAGGTATAGATAATTCCTGATCAGAAGATGAATCAGAAGAAATAGAAACCTGATCTGAAGATTCATAATCAGTGTCTTGCCTAGGCCGCTTATCTGGAGGGGGATGGGTACCCCTGATCAAGGTAACAAGGTCTTCAGCCATTTTAATAATCTGTTTTTTAGGCATAGAGGCCTGTGCACATGGTTCATGCATCGCTTTTTAAATTTTTTTCTTTGATTTTGCAGCTGTCATCGGTTTGATATACAAATGTTGAGGTCTGAATACACCCTCAGAAGCTGGTGCCTGCTCAGCGGCTCCGGACCCATCAGAGGGAGATGCATCCGTCGGTCCAATACCCTGAGTATCTTGCGGCATGCCAGACTCCACATGGATGTCGGTAGAGGCCTGCAACTCGAAGGTAGCGGGTATAAGGGGCTGAGAAGGCGCCTCACTGAGTACCGGCGAACCGGCGACTGGCTTAGGAGATGCTTTGTCTCCGGTTTTGGATCTCGACTGCCTTTCTCTGATCTTTTCTTTGCGTTTTTTATGTACTCCGGTAGTCTGATTGCTATCTGACGACATTTCTGGGTAGTTAAATCTGTTTCCAAAATACTTTGATGCAAAAATATACCGATGCTTAATAGTGCGTTGGTTAAATCTAGCACAGAACCGACAGCCAGGCACGTTGTGATCAGGACCTAGGCAAGGAATACAGTATAAATGGAAATCCTTATGAGGTATTTGCTTCCCTTTACAAGTAATACAATTAACTTTTTCTGACATCGGTAAAAAGCAAGAAAAAAGTTTCCCCAACGGGGTACTTAGCTTTAGTGAAGACTTCGGTTCTGAAACTCAAACTCGAATATTTCAGTAGTCGGCCGACCGGCACTTGCGAAATGCTTATGCTTCGGGCACCATGCGGCAAAAAAGACTAAAGAAAATGGCGTTGGCTGCATGTTTTATACCCCTGACGACCTGACATCATGGAAGAGAAGACAGCAACCGACGCAGGACCCAAGACTTTGGAATTCAGGCCGACTGAGGGCAACCTGCCAGCAGATTACCCAAATGTAATGACTGCAACAGTGAAACACTAAGAACATTTGCCTGAGCAAATCCTACTCTAGATCTGGGGATGTGATCCAGTCTGCAGTGTTTAGTGAAAGTATGGACAGCTGCCTCTAGTATGGAAGCAGTGTCCCGTCCTTTAAAGAAGGCTCCAGATGAGTGGGGCCTTAATTTTAGAATTTAGATATTTTCCATAGTAGGTGTAGCAAAAGGATATATCCCTGGAAATTTAAGCAGAAATGATCTGTTTTGTCACCACTTTTTCCAGAGCTCTGGGGTGAAAGGAAACAACTGCTGTAATTTCCTAATGGACATGGTCTTATCAAGGTAAAATCTAAGCTGTCTGTGAACATCAAGAGAATGCAAGACTCTCTCACTGTCATTATGGGGATGTGGGAAAAGGGTGGGCAGGTAAATACCTTGGTTTAACGACAGCTCATTGACCACCTTGGGCATGAAGGAGAGGTTTGTCCTCAGGGTCACTCTATCCTTGTGGAAGAGGAGAAAGGGAGGTGTTGCCATGAGGGCTTGGAGCTCGGATACTCTTCTGCCTGATGTACAGTGCTTCAGAGATGCTTTAGATGCTGGTTCAAAGAGAGCAACCATGATCTTCTCTAAAGCGTAGTTCAGGTCCCTTGGAGGTGGAACCAGCCTCCTGGGGGGCCCCCCCGAGATGCAATATTCCCTTGAGGAATAACTTTGCAGGATAAGATACCAGAGGAGGGTCAAGCAGAAGACAAGCCGAAACAGTAGCAAGGTGGGCCTTAACGGAGGAATATGCCAACCCTGCTTGCAAGAGTTCACACAGCTGGGATGGCACTAAGGGAGCCTCACCATGAAGTGGGTTCAGCAGTCTTTGCAGACTGCACACTGAGAATCTTTTCCATTTAGATAAATAAGATCTCCTAGTTCATAGGATCACAGGTGTGTACTAGGCTAATGGCCCAGGAGCCTTTACAAGCCTAGCCCATAGGACTACCCTGGCATCATAATACCCGACCCTATTTCCTAGTGCCTCTGTCGAGTGGAGCCACTGGAATGATCCCTGGGGTGAATTTTCTATTTCCCATCCACTCAAGATTTCTCTTGAAGAGGGCCAGTGAGGTGCTCTGCTTGACGTATATGGGAAGTCTATTCCATAGCATGGGCAGTCACTGGGTTATGAACCTGTCCCTTCAGCATGTTCTATTCATTGTGGTAATGAGGTTGAGGGTCTCTGGAGTGTGTGGTGCGGAGGGATTGGGATTTCTTTAGATGTAGCAGTTCTAAAACAGCTGGGTCAGACATGGCTTTGTAAGTCAAGCAGAGATCTCCTCTAAGTAGGCGGTACGAGACAGAGAAAAGTTGGGAGTTTTTTTGAGTCTGTCCATATAGGACACAAGGCCTAGGACCCTCTTTGCGAGGTACTTTTGCAGCCTCTCCAGTTGTTGCAGGTGTCTAGTAAGGTACATGCCAAATGGGGCATTGTACTCTATGACTGGCCTAATGGGGGAAGAGCAGAGGGAGACAATGACTTCTTTCTTCCTGGACGCAAAACCCTTAGTAATGAGACGTGCCACATAGGACTTTCTGACCACAGTGACAATGTGGTGGTCAAAAGAGAGGTTACTGTCGACCTGTGTTCCAGATCTCTTACAATGCCTTCTGTGTTCAGTTGACTACCATCCATGTGGTAATTCAAGGGAACCAAGTTATTCCCAAAGGGGGATGAGGACACAATTTTTGGCACTGAGCTTAAGGCCATGGTTCTGACACCAGTCATGGGTCTCAATGAGGCCTTTCTGTAGGATGTCAACATCACTTGGGGAGTTAACAATAGCTCCCAACTTGCAATAGTCTGTGAACTTTGTCAGCCGAAGTCCCTTCGTGTTGGCCTGGACGTCAGAGAAGTAGATACCAAACAGGAGAGGACCCAGGACCGAACCCTGTGAGACTTCACTCATGCCTGGTAGACAGTCCGACACAGAGTCAGCTACTTTCACACTGTGGGTTCTACTTGTGAGCCAGTTTGCAACCCACGTAGTGATATAGAGGTTGATGTCTAGCTTAGTAAGTTTTTCTATGATTCCTGAGTGGGGAATGGTATCAAAGGCCATGGCCAGATCAAGGTAGGCTGTATGAACCACCTTGCCTTCATCCACAGCACTAGTGACTGACTCAAAGTCGTCGACCAAGTTGAGCAGGCATGAGCTACCCTTCACAAAACCAAACTGTGTAGGATCCAGAGTTTGGAGATTCTCTCCATCCATGTTTATTAGGTCCATGATGATGCTTTTGATAGCTTTGCATATCAGACTCATTAGACTAATGGGGCGATATAGTTCCAAGGGTGTGTAGTCACTCCTCCCTTGTGGAGAGGGATGACTGTAGCAGTGTGCCATTCAGTATGGACAAAGCCTGAAGTGAGGCTGTGACTGAACAGGGCACACAGGTGTGGTGCCAGTTCACTCTGTAGTTCTTGTAGAACACAGCCTGGGATATTGTCAGGTCCCATAGAAGCTATATTCTTGGCCTTGGGCAGTGCTGTTTTAACCTGTGCATCAGTAATACTGGGTGCCTGGCAATCTACTGGTATTGCGATTGGTCCTGAGGGGTAAAGTTGGCATTGAATCTGTCGGCCAGTATATTGGCAATATCTGTTGGCTTGGTATAGGAGTATGCAGTAGCTCACAGCAAATCTGGGTATTGCCATGGAGATTCTTTACATAACTATAGAAGGCCTTGTGGTTATCTTTACTATCTGCTGCAATTCTGTTTTCATAGCTACTTTTACAGAATTTGACGAGGGATCTCAACCTTTTGTTGAGGCTGATAAGGGAATTTTTCCATTCTTGGGACTTCACCTTATTCTGCATCAGTTTCCTCTTTCTGTTGTAGAGTTCGTTTATGACAGGGAACCACCAGATTGGCTTTTTTTTTTGCGGAGAGCATCTTGGTTCTATTGGGTATGGTGAGATCCATGAACTTGTGTACGTGTTCGTACAGTGCACTGGTGTATGATTTGGCGGTCATGCAACTATTCTCCATTTGTATGAGTGCGGTCAAGTTAGCCACCTCTGTTTTTAGGAGCCCAAAGTTAGCTTTGGAGAAGTTTTTCATGGTGGTTACCTTTATCTGTGTGGGGGTGGGGTGGGGGGAATGTGGATTTCCAAGGTAATTAGTTTGTGGTCAGATCTAACCAGGGAGAAGCTGACTATTGGTGTAAAGCAACTTTCGCTCATGTTAGTAATGACCAGTAAGAATGAGCTGGTCCAGGGCATTGGAATTAATGAATTCTAGAAAGTGTTGGGCAAGTGTATTGGTACACTAGTAGTTTTCCCAGTTAATGGAGGGGTAAGTTGAAGTCGCCCAGTACAAGAGTGTTAGGTTGGACCATAATATTCTCCAGGGTGCTTAGGAACGTGAAGTGTGAGTCTTGGGACATGGTTGGGGAACTATAGCAGGCTACGACCTGAATTGCTGTCTTACCCAATGTTAGCTGCACCTGAAGTATCTCAGATGTGTTATGTTGGTCTACCAGTCTGGAGGTGTGTGCATCCTTTATGAATATGGAAACACCACCACCTTTGGAGCTTCGGTCCAAGTTCTAGGGCTGAAAGGTGTGTAATGAGTTATAGCTTGGTAGTGCAGGGGTGCTTTCTGCTGCCTTGAACCAGGTCTCTGTTACAGCACAAATGTCGATGTCCTCCATTTTAAGGAGTGCTTCGACTGAGTGCATTTTGAGATTTAGACCTCTAGCGTTGAGCAGCATGACCCTTAGACTGCATTTGTTTGTAGCAGTTACGGTGGTAATTTGGTCTTTGGAACACCGCCTTTAAAAAAAAGGCACTATAGGGGTGACTAGCCTTGATCAGTATCCGGAAGCCCAGGGATGACAGACGCAGGCCATCTCTGGCAAACCATCGACGTCCATCGATCATGTCATCCAAAACAGTGCAAGAAACTTCTCTGTGTGGAAGATTTTCAGTTCATACATCTCCAGTTAATCGCTGTATATTAATCAGATCAGACAAAAGTAGTAACTTCTACTACTTCTGTCTGATCCGACTAATATACAGTGATTAACTAGAGATATATGGACTGAAAATCTTCCACACACAAAAAATTTTCTTACACTGTTGTTTTTGGACTCACTACACTTGTTTAGTGGGTTGCTTTGAGACTTCTGGGATACCACGGAGAATTTTTTCTTTTTTTCAATTATGTCATCCCAGGCAGACACGATACTGAATTCCCTTAGAATGACACCAGAAACTTAGCCAATTAATGAAATCAATAATTTTCTGCTTGTACTGTGGTATCATTCTGGGTGATAGTGGGATGCTGCTCAGGGCTAGGGTCATACCCGTCTGAGCTACATAATCAGAGAGCACCTCCAGGTCTCTTTTCATGTAGTCCAGGGAGGTACGTCTTGGGTCATTCACACCCACATCTACAATGACAGAGTCATATTTGTACCTGTCATTGAGGGACCTGAGTGCGTGCGTTATGTGGCGGATCCTGGAGCCGGACAGGCAGCTGACTGTTACTTTCTCCTTATTCAACCTAGTGAGTGGGACATCAGTGTGCCTTACTACTGAGTCACCTATGACTAGTGTATTGGGCATGCTGTCTTGCCTTTGGGGCTTTGGTTCAGTGGCACACTGTTTAGGAGAGGTGTGTGTCTCGTGATTAGTGTTGCGTTGTGGTGGTCCAGTGAGTTTCTGCCTTGAAGGTCTCTGCTGTTTGGGTAGATTTTTATTGAGAGCCTCAGTGAAGGTTGGTGTGTAATTTGTGTTTTTATGTGAAGACAGTGCTGCTGTGTGTTCTGGAGGGCTGCGTGTTCCATGTAATGTGGTGCATGTGTTGACCTTCTCCTCTTGACCAGCTATTCCAGTCTTCGCTGGAGAGTGTGTGTGGCTTCAAATCTGGATACATAAGTGCATCTCTTGAAAGTATGAGTGCTGGGAGGTAAGAGGAGAGGTTGTGAGTGTACATAAGGCAGTTGCTACATTGCCTCAGGATGCTGAAGTTCACCAGATTAATAAGAGAAAGCACAGGGAACTGATCTTTAGACATGCCTGGAGGGGTGGGCATTAATGATCAGTACTGGAGATGCTTCCTTGTAGAACGTTTAGTGCTGGTAGTAGTTTTGTGTGCTACAATAATTGCTACAAGAAGTCTGGTAGAGTGCTAAACTAATAAGATAGTAAAAGTGCAGGAGAGGAGAGAACTAGCAGATCTAAGGGAAAAATTGAGGAGCAGACTTTGGCACCACTCAGAAGCTTACAAACAGTCCTGGATACAGCATATATGTACCTGGACTAGACTAGTTACAGGAAAGGTGGGAAACAAGCGCAAATGCAGGCCTTTAAACCAGAAAGTTGAAAGAGATGGAAAAACTGACAAACGGCCAAGAACCTACAATTTTTGGAGCAGAAACATCTCCTCTTGTGGTAGATAAGCTACCCAGGTATCCTGGCCTCCTGCAGGACTGTTAGCATGGCCTCAGCATAAAGGTGTTTGCAAGAGATTAAAATTCTAGCACACGCAGAGTTAGACTCAGAGATTCCAAGTGGAGATGGATTAGGGATCCCTTGTCCTGTGTGAGAAGGGTCCACTCTATGAGGTAACTTGTGATGAATGCCCCTGGCTAAATGCAGAAGGAGGGGGTACCAATGCGGTCTTGGCCAAAAGGGAGTCAACAATAAGATTTTTGGTTTGTCCTGCTGGATTTTCAGTAGGACTTTTTTGAAGTAGTGCAGAGCGGGGGAATGCATAGAGAAACATCCCCTTCCATGAGATTGAAAAGGCATCTGTTGCCCTCAGTAGGGGACTGGGTAGCCTGGTGCAAAATAGTGGTAGTCGCCTGTTCAGAGGGGAGTGAAACATACCCGTTTGTGGTGAACCATACTTCTGGACGATGTCTAGGAACAAATCCCTGTGAAGCAGCTATTTGTGGGACTGTAACAAGGACCTGCTCAAAGTGTCTGCCTGAGTGTTCTGTGTTGAAGGGATATAAAAGTACAGTTGTGTAGTGTATTCACTGTTGCAGTCATCACATTTGGGTTATCTGCCTGCAGTAGCCTTCAGTCGGCCTGATTATCACAGTCTTGGGTCCTGCGTCAGTTGTTGTCTCATCTTCCATGACGTCAGGTAGTCAGGGATATAAAGCATGCAGCCGATGCCATTACATCAGGTTTTTCTTGCCCCAGATGTCAAATGCCCCCCTAATGGGAAGCAATTATGCAAGGTTATACCTCCAATAAAAAAGCAAATACACCAAAAAGCTTTTAAGCATAGTAAAGGAGAATAGAGGTATAGCCAAAAGAAGTCATGGGGGCTGGAGGGAGGGTAACCAGGACTGCAACAGTGAATACACTCAAACATCTACATTTATGGTAAGTGTACACAACTGTACTATGTTCTTCGTGTTTCACTGTTGCAGTCTCGCATTTGGGTAGATTCTCAAAGTTAAGGATGGGAGGAGGAATTTAGATAGCATTAGGACCAGCTATAAGGCCCTGCAAGACTGCAGTGGCAAAGCAAGCTCTGGATTTAGAGAAAATTGGCAAATGGTAATGCTCGGTGAAAGTATGTACAGAACTCCAGGCAGCAGCTTCTAGGATGTCCCTGGTAGGGACATCTGAGAAAGGCTGTAGAGGTAGATGCAGCCCTGGTTGAGTGTGGTCTTATCCCCTGTGGGACAGGGTTTTCCATGGTGCTTACAGCAGAAATGAATGCAATGGCCTATCCATTTAGAAATGGTTTGCTTTGAAATGGCCCTCCCCTCTGTCCCTGCAGCAAATGCCACCAGCAGTTGTTCACATTTCCTTTGAGGTTTAGTCCTGTCCAAGTAAAATCTAAGTTGTCTGTGCACATTTAAGACATGCAGTATCCGTTCTCCTTTGTTCTGTGGATTAGAAAAGAAGGTTGGCAAATGAATGGACTGAGCCACACTGGATACTACCTTGGGCACGAAGGAGGAATTGGTCCTGAGGGACACCCTGTCCGTATGAAAGATGATGAAAGGCTCCACTGCCATAAGGGTGTGTAATTCAGATACCCTTACTGCTAAAAGGAAGGCTGTTTTCCAAGAAAGGAATTTTTACTGTGCACTTGCAGCTGGCTCAAAAGGAGGTAGAGTGAGTTTTTCCAATACAAAGTTAAGGTCACAGGCTGAAGTTGGAGCTCTCCTGGGTGGTCTTAAGTTTTTGGCCCCTCTAGGGAAATGCTTAAGTAGTGGATGAGAGAAGAGGGGTGGTTCTGTGTTGTAATCAGCTGAAATGGCTGAGGCATGAATTTTGATGGAGGAAAAAGTAAGGCCCTTGTGAAGCATCTCAGTTAAGTATAGAAGAATCTGAGGTAAATTGGGCGCTGCTGTGCCCATCCCTTGAGTTTTGTTCCAGGAACAGAATCTTTTCCATTTTTCGGCATATGATTTTCTAGTACTAGGCCTCCTTGCCTCCAAAATGACATCCAACACTTGTTTACTGAGGGATGGTAATGGAGAGATTAGGTAATTAGCCAGGCTGCCAGGTTCAGGGTTTGAAGCTGAGGATGCAGAATCTGGCCCTCCTGCTGGGACAGCAGGGTAGGGGTTTGAGGCAGGTGCCATGGAGTCAGCAGTGACAGTGCGCAAGAAGTGGTACCAGTGTTGGTGTGGCCAGTCTGGTGCAATCAGTATAGTCCTTGGTTTGTCCTGTTTGATCTTTAGCAGTACTTTGGAGAGGAAAGGCAGAGGAGGAAAGGCATAAACTGATAGATTTTTCCAGTTGAAGGACAGGGCATCCACTTTCCAAGCTTGTTTGTGGGGAGTCCTTGAGCAGAATTTGCCCAATTAGTAGCTCTGGTGGGAGGCAAACAGGTCTACATCTGGGCTCCCCCATTTACTTAACACGTCGAAAGTCTTTGGTTCCAGTTTCCACTCGTGTGGGTCCATGAGATTTCTGCTTAGTACATCTGCCAGTGTATTTAGCTTTCCTGGCAGGAATTAAGTCTGTAGATGCACTTGGTAGCTCAAGGCTGTGTTCCACAGAGCCATGGCTAGTCTGTAGAAGGGGTATATGAATGGGTAACCCCCCCAGCTTGTTTATGTACCACATAACAGTGGTGTTGTCCATCTTTACCATTAATTGTCCTGGAAGAATGTGGTCCTTGAAGGCTGTCAGAGCATTCTGTACAGCTAACATTTCTTTTTGATTGATATGAAAGTGCATTTGACTTGGGTTCCATTTGCCCTGAATGCACTTCCCTGCCAGGTGAGCCCCCCATGCATAGTCTGATGTGTCTGTTAGGGTTTGGGCGGCAGAGGGTAGAGTGAATGGTAGCCCCTTGTTTAGGTGGCAGGCCTCTGCCCACCAAAGGAACTCTAACTATAGGCAAGGTATGATCGGAATCATTGCTTCTAGATCCTGAGAATCTTGAAACCATAGGCTTTTTAGATACCATTGTAGTTTCCTCATTTGCAGTCTTGCATATAGAAATAGGAGAATACAGGAGGCCAAGAACCCCAAGGCTTGCTGTATTTGCCTTGCAGATAGCAGGGTTTTTGTGGCCATTACTCTGAAGTAAGTTGTCAAATGAATTTGTTTCTCTGGCGTGACGAAAGCCATCTGGGAAGTTGTGTTCAAACTTGCTCCCAGGAATATAATTTGTTGACAGGGTACACAATGTGATTTCTTTTCATTTATGGTGTACCCCAGACAAGTTAGCACCTTTTGTACAAATGCCAGATGATTCAAAAGTTTGTCCTGGCTTTCTGCCTGAATTAGACAATCATCCAGGTATGAGTATATTTGAACATTTCTTCTGCCTGCAAAATGCAATGACTGGAGCTAGGCACTTTGTGAATACCCTGGGCGCAGTAGATTAGCCAAAGGGCAGTGCAGAGAAAGTACAGTTTTGTACCTACCATAAATGTAGATGTTAGAGTGTATACACTGCTGTAGTCATTGCACTTGGGTTATCCTGCCATCAGGCGGTTCCCCAGTCGGCCTGAGTTTCAAAGTCTTGGTCCGGCGTCGGTTGCTGTCGCCTCCTCCTTGACGTAAGTGCGACAGGGTACATGATGCAGCAGATGCCATTTTCTTCAGTTTTTCTTGCCCCAGATGTCAGCTGCCCCCAAAAAGGTAGGCAATTCAAATTGCTAATAAAACATACATAAGAAAAGCAATCAATAACTTTCAGTTACCAGCAAATACTCCCCGTAGGTAGTAAAGAGTAGAAGACATAGGTACGTACCAGCAGGTAAGAGGGGAAGGAGGGAGGGTAACCTGGACTGCAGCAGTGTGTGCACTCGAACATCTACATTTATGGTAGGTACAAAACTGTACTATGTTCATCGTGTTACACTGCTGCAGTCATTACACTTTGGTAGAATCCCAAAGCTGAGGTAGGGTGGTTGGTTCTATAAGGCATTAGGGGTGGCTATAAGGCCCTGCAGCACTGCAGTGGGAAAGCCAGCTCTGGATTTAGAGTATACAGGCAGATGGTAATGCTTGGTGAAGGTATGTACAGAACTCCAAGTTGCTGCTTCCAAAATGTCCATGGTAGGTACTCCTCTGAGGTAGGCAGTTGAAGTGGCTGCTGCTCTGGTGGAGTGAGATCTAATGCTGTTAGGTACAGGTTTCCCATGGTGTGTATAGCAGAAACGTATACAGTGTCCTATCCATTTTGAAATAGTCTGTTTTGAAATGGCTTTTCCCTGTGCTCCTGCAGCATATGCTACCAATAATTGCTGAGATTTTCTGAAAGCTTTGGTTTTGTCCAAGAAGAAGCGTAACTGCCTGTGTATGTCCAAAGAATGCAGTAGTCTCTCCCCTTTATTCTGCGGATTTGGATAAAAAGTTGGCAAGTGAATAGTTTGGTTTAGAGCCACACTTGATACCACCTTTGGCATAAACGTAGGGTTAGTTCTTAAAGACACCCTGTCTTGGTGGAAAATGATGAAAGGTTCCACTGCCATTAGTGCCTGTAATTCTGAAACTCTTCGTGCTGATGTTATTGCCAGGAGCAGAGCAGTTTTCCAAGAGATATATTTTAAATCTGCTGTGTTAGCTGGCTCAAAAGGAGGCCACATTAATTTTTCCAACACGAAGTTGAGGTCCCAAGTTGGAGTAGGTGCTCTACGGGGCAGTCTTATGCTCTTAGCCCCTCTGAGGTACTGTTTTAGCAAGGGATTAGAGAAAATTGGTGGATCTGTGTTGCAATGAGCAGAGATGGCAGAGGTGTGGATCTTGATGGATGAAAAGGAGAGGCCTTTGTCCAGCATCTCAGTTAAATATTGTAGTATCTGAGGAATATTTGGGACAAGAGGGTCAAGGCTGTGAGCCTGGTTCCAGGCACAGAATCTCTTCCATTTATCTGAATAGGCTTTCCTGGTACTAGGCCTTCTAGCCTCCAGAATGACATCCATAACAGCTTTGGAGAGAGGCATTGCTTGCTTGACTAAGGAATCTTCCATGCAGCCAGGTTTAAAGTCTTTAGCTGGCTATGAAGTATCTGATTGTTGTGCTGAGTCAGATGATGTGTGATTTGAGGCAAAATCCAGGGTGGTCCTTGTGCTAAGTTCTTTAAGATTGAGTACCAGTGCTGGCATGGCCAGTCTGGGGCAATCAGGATCTTCTTTGGCTCTTCTTGCCTGGCTTTTACGAGTACCTTTGGAAGGAGAGGTAGTGGTGGGAAAGCATATACTTGTAGGTTTTTCCAGCTGAATGAGAAGACATCCACTTTCCATGCTTGTGGATGGTAAGTCCTTGTGCAGAATTTCTGTAGCTGGCAGTTCATTGGGGATGCAAATAGATCTATGTCCGGGCTCCACCATTTTTGTGTCATCATTCTGAATATTTGTGGATTCAATTCCCATTCGTGCGGATCCATGATGTTTCTGCCAAGTCGTCTGCCAGTGTGTTTTTCTATCCTGGCAGGAATTGTGCTTGCAGATGAACTTGATAGTTTAGATCTGTGTTCCACAAGGTTATGGCTTGTCTGCAGAGGGGATAAGAGTGAGTGCCCCCTTGCTTGTTTATGTACCACATAAAGTACAGTTTTGTACCTACCATAAATGTAGATGTTCGAAGATCTACATTGCTGCAGTCCTTACATATGGGTAGTCCGCTGTCCTCGGTCGGCCCGAATACCAAAGTATAAGGCTGACGTCGGTCAAGGCGCTTAGAACTGACATCAGAACATCAGGGTACAAAAGCGCATGACCGACGTCATATCCTCAGTCTTTTCTTGCCCCAGATGTCAGAAGGCCCTAAAAAGAAAGGCCAAAACCAAAAGACAGCAAAAAACCAACCAACCACCCCTGCACTACTCCTATTTACAATATTTACAATATTTACAGTATTCACAACCCAAACCACACAACCGCCTCTAACTACAGAGGGGAAGGAGGGAGGGTAAATTGGACTGCAGCAATGTAGATCTTCGAACATCTACATTTATGGTAGGTACAAAACTGTACTATGTTCTTCATCTCACATTGCTGCAGTCCTTACACTTGGGTAGAATCCCAAAGCAGAGGTAAGGGAGGATGGCAAAACTATAAAGCATTAGGAGCTGCCAAAATGCCCTGTAAAATTGCAGTGGCAAAACCAGCCCTAGATTTAGAGTAAAGTGGAAAGTGGTAATGCTTAGAGAAAGTATGCACTGAACTCCAAGTAGCTGCCTCCAAAATATCTTTAGTTGCCACCCCTTAAAAAGCTGTAGAAGTGGCAGTAGCCCTAGTGGAATGAGGCCTAATCCCAGCTGGAATCTCCTTACCATGATGGGAATAACAGAAAGCAATACAAAACCCAATCCACTTAGAAATAGTTTGTTTTGAAACAGGCTTGCCCTGAGAACCCAAAGCAAATGAAACAAATAACTGCTGAGACTTCCTGAACCCTTTAGTTCTGCTCAAATAATATCGCAACTGCCTGTGTATATCCAAAGTGTGCGAAATGTTTTCCCCTTATTTTGGGGTTTGCATAAAAAGTAGGCAAATGAATAGTCTGGTTTAAAGCCACACTAGAAACCACTTTAGGCATAAAGGAAGGATTAGTACTAAAGATACCCTATCCTTATAAAAATTAAGAAAGGCTCAACCGCCATAAGGGCCTGTAATTCAGAAACCCTTCTGAGAGGTAATGGCCAACAAAAAGCAGTCTTCCATGATAAATATTTCAACTCGGCAGTAGCTGCAGGCTCAAAAGGTTGTAGAGTGAGTTTCTCCAACACAAAATTGAGATCCCAAGCAGGAGTAGGAGCTCTACGTGGGGGTCTTATATTCTTTGCCCCTCTAAGGAATTGCTTAAACAAAGGATGAGAAAACAATGGTGGGTCACAGTCATAGTGAGCAGAAATTGCTGCAGCATGAACCTTAATAGAGGAGAAGGACAAACCTTTGTCCAGTAACTCAGTAAGATATTGAAGAGCCACACTTAAATTAGGCTTAGAAACATCAAAATCCTTTGCTGTACTCCAAAATAAAAACCTCCTCCATTTATCTGCGTACACTTTCCTTGTACTAGGCCTTCTGGCCTCCAAAATAACATTCAAAACTTGCTGTGGAAGCGGAGACCCTCCAGGGTTTAAAACAGAATATGCCAGGCTGTTAGATGCAGAGAGTAAAGTTTGACATTGAGTAAATGACTGTTCTCCTGAGACAGCAGGTGTGGGATCGAAGGCAAAGGCCATGGAGGCTCCCGTACCAGACTTCTCAGTAATGGGTACCAGTGCTGTCGAGGCCAATCTGGAGCTATTAAAATCATCTTTGGCTTGTCCTGTCTGACCTTCAGGAGTACCTTTGGGAGGAGAGGCAGAGGTGGAAAGGCATACACATGAAGATTACTCCAATTGAATGAGAGAGCATCCACTTTCCAAGCTGTGGGATGAAACCTTTTTGTGCAAAACTTTGGCAGCTGGTAGTTTAGTGGAGAAGCGAACAGATCTATGTCTGGAGTTCCCCATAACACTGTCAATTTCTGAAATACATGAGGATCCAATTTCCACTCGTGGGGATCCATAATTTGTCTGCTCAACACATCTGCTAAGGAGTTCTGTGCTCCCGGCAGAAACCTTGCCTGAAGATTTAGCTGTAAACTGAGAGCAGTCTCCCACAAAATCATTGCTTGTCTGCATAGAGGATAAGAATCGTGCCCCTTGCTTGTTGATGTACCACATGACAGTTGTGTTGTCTGTTAGAACCAACACCTGCCCTGGAAGAAGTAAATCCTTGAAAGCCATTAATGCAAATTGGACTGCTAACATCTCCTTCATGTTGATATGTAGATGTTGAAGTCTGGCAGGCCACTTGTCTTGTACCCACTTTCCATTTAGATGAGCTCCCCAAGCTTTGTCTGAGGCATCCGTCGTTAGAATCTGACTCGCCTCTGGCCGGGTCACAGAGAGTCCCTTGTTTAGGTGACATTCCTGAGCCCACCACAAAAATTCCTTTTGAATGCAAGGTATTATCTGAATGACAGTGTCCATATGCTGGCAGTGCTGTGTCCATACATTTTTGAGATACCATTGTAACTTCCTCATATGCAGTTTGGCATTGGGAAGTACCAGAATACAAGATGCCATGAACCCCAAGGCTTGAAGGACTGTCCTTGCAGTCAGCCTGGACTGATGAGACAATTGATGGAAGTAAAGAGAAAGATTCTGTTGTTTGTCCGGGGTCAAAAAGGCCATCTGGGATGCTGTATTCAGTCTCACACCCAGAAAGCACATGTCCTGAGAGGGTACTAGACTGGACTTTATTTCGTTCACAGAATACCCCAGGCATCTTAGCACTGCTATCACATACTGTAAATGATGAAGAAGTTCGTCCTTTCCTTGGGCCAGAAACAGGCAATCGTCCAAATAAGGATAGATCTGTATTCCTCTTAGCCTGAAGAAAGCTATCACTGGAGCCAGAACCTTCGTGAACACTCTGGGCAGTAGATAAGCCAAAGGGCAATGCAGAGAACTGATAAGGTGAAGTCCCAGTCCGCACTCGCAGATACTTTCTGCAACTGAGCCTGATAGGAACATGAAGGTAAGCCTCCTTGAGATCCAGAGTCACCATCCAGTGATCTTTGCCCAGCAGAGGTAAAAGCTGTTGTAACGTCAACATTTTGAACTTGGGAATGTCCAGATATGTGTTGAGGATAGATAAATCCAAGATTGGCCTCCACGTGTTCCCTTTCTTTGGTACTAGGAACAGGCGAGAATAAAATCCTAGGCCCACTTCTGGCAGAGGGACCGGTTGTATGGCCTTTATTTGAAGTAGCAGAGAAATTTGTTTGTGAGCCTCTAGTCTTTGCTGAGGAGGAACGTCCGGCATGCCTTTGAAAGGAGGCAAGGTATGGAAATAAAACTTGTAACCTCGGTGTATGATATCCAATACCCATTTGTCTTGGGTAA
This sequence comes from Protopterus annectens, assembly GCF_019279795.1. NCBI lineage: Eukaryota > Metazoa > Chordata > Ceratodontiformes > Protopteridae > Protopterus > Protopterus annectens. The sequence continues at coordinate 282,471,139 of NC_056735.1, read as the reverse complement.
TCAAATTCCAATTTTCCTTGAAGAGTGCCAACCTTCCCCCCAAAGGAGCTGCCAGGCAAGAAGGATCTGGCAGCTGAAAAGGTAGGTCATTGGGCCTGTTTACAAAAGGAATGGCCCCTGCCCTCACCCGAAGATTGTGCAGGAGAACTCCCTGTTCTAGGTCTGAAAGAACTCTGAGCTCTGCCCCTACCACGTCTAGATCTACCCCTAGACTGAGAATCATAAGAAGGATACGTCCACCCCTTAGCAGGCCAATTCCTACTAAACTTTGGAGGCTGCACTTGCAAAAAATCTTTAACAGCCTGCATGGACTTAGCCTTGTCTTCCATTTTCTTCAAGACTGACTCCACAGGTGAACCAAACAACACATCAGACTGTAAAGGAGCATCCAAAATCCTTGTCTTAACATGGTCAGATAAATTCTGATCCCTCAGCCATGCGTGCCTGCGAAGAACTGAACCAGTGGCAGCCACTCTAGACGAGGCCTGTACAGCATCAAAACCACATTGTAAAGAATGCTTACCCACCTGCTCTGAAACATGCACCAAATCTTGTAATTCTTTACACTCAATGCCTTCCGCCAGAGCATCCACCTTAGACTTCAATTGAGAAAGCAGATAGTTTTGATATTTCAACATATGAAACTGGCAATTCAAAGCCCTCATAGCTAGGGTAGAAGATGTATAGACTTTCTTTCCCCATCTATCCAAAGCTCTGGCCTCTTTATCTGGAGGAACCGGATTTTTACAACAGAGGCCTTGACACCCTTAGGTCCCTGACTAACAGTTTCTGGGTCCGCCTAGGACTCTTATAAAGATATTTATGAGCCTCAGGCACCCTGTAATACCTATCCGGTTTAACAGGAGCAGGAGGCAGAGAATCAGGATTAAGTGAAGCCTCTGCAAACACATCTTCCACAACATCCAGAACAGGAGGTGTAGCCAGGGGCCTATGCTGGGGTAAAGCAAAATTCCCTAAGCCTTTTCCTGGAATCAGAGAAGTCCTGACCTTCCCACTTAAAATGTTCCCTCATGGAATGAAGAGTCTCTGAAAAGAAAAATCCTCTGGAGGAGAAGCAGAAGGAGTCGAATCATCTGCATCAGAATCAGAATAAGGAGAGTACTCCTGCAAGTCTTCAGCCAAGACTCAGAAACATCAGAAGCCTGCTCAAAACTCCCCAACTCTGGCTCCACCCTAGGCCTCTTATCAGGAGGGGGCAAAGAACCTCTAATCAGAGTAATCAAATCTTCTGCCATTTTAAGCATGTGCTTCTTGGGCACAGACCCTGCTGCACTAGGAGAGACCCCAACAGAAGCTAAACCCGGCCTGCCTCTGGGAGAAGCCTTGGAAACAGAAGGAGAGGGCCTAACCACCCCAGGAAGGGAGGAGAGTACAGTGACCTGTGAAGCCCCTTCAGCCTGACCTGCCTCCTGAGAGGCCACATCCTGCAATATCAAAGTCTCCCCCTGGGACTCCAGAGAAGCCTCCGTCGGAACCACCGGTTCCACTGACGCCTCTAAAGAACCGACGTCCGGAACGGACGACTCTTCTTGCCTGGGTTTAACCGCTTTGTCTTTGCGTTTCTTCGAAGAAGCGGGCGCCGGAGAATCCGACGGCATATTATAGTTGCACCGCTTCCCAAAGACCAGCCTAGCACAATCTAACCTTCGCTTAATAGTGCGCTTATTGAATCTAGCACAAAAGCGACACCCAACAACGTCGTGCTCAGGCCCCAAACAAGGAATACACAAAGAATGATAATCCCTATGCGGTATCTGTTTCCCACAAGAAATACAGTTATTCACTTTTTCTGACATCCGGTAAAACACTGAGGCAAGGAAAAACCAAAATATTCCCCAACGGGGTACTTAGCCAACTTTGATTCGGTCTGAAACTCCGAACTCGAAAAATTTCAGAACGCCGAACGGCACTTGCAACGCTGCTTCTGCATCGGACCATGCGGCAAAAAAGACTGAGGATATGACGTCGGTCATGCGCTTTTGTACCCTGACGTTCTGATGTCAGTTCTAAGCGCCTTGACCGACGTCAGCCTTATACTTTGGTATTCGGGCCGACCGAGGACAGCGGACTACCCATATGTAAGGACTGCAGCAATGTGAGATGAAGAACATCTGTGGTGTTGTCTGTCTTTAGTAGTAGTTGTCCTGGATGCAGAAGGTCCTTGAAGGCTATAAGGGCATTTTGTACAGCTAGCATCTCTTTTTGATTGATGTGAAGATGCCTTTTGTTCTGTGGGCCACTTGCCCTGAATACATTTTCCTGCCATGTCTGCTCCCCAGGCGTAATCTGATGCATCTGTTGTCAGTGTTTGCCTGGCTGTGGGTTGAGTAAAAGGCTGTCCCTTGTTGAGGTGACAAGCTTGAGCCCACCATCGAAACTCCTGTTGAAGGCAAGGAATTAGTGGTATAGCTGTTTCCAAACTTTGACAGTGTTGAGACCAGACACTCTTTAGGTACCATTGTAGTTTCCTCACATGCAGTCTGGCACATGGAATTAGTAGTATGCAAGATGCCATGTAACCCAAGGCCTGAAGAATTTTTCTTGCAGGGAGCTGGGTTTTTGTTGCCATCAATTGGAAATATTGAGTCAGTTGTCCTTGCTTGTCTGGCGTGAGATAAGCCATCTGGACCGTTGTATTTAAGCTGGCACTCAGGAATATTATCTCTTGTGAGGGCACTAGTTTTGTTTTCTTTTCGTTTATTGTATACCCTAGGCAAATTAGCAGTCTTTTTACAAACGCCAGATGCTTTAGGACAATGTCCTTGCTCTCTGCTTGAATCAGGCAGTCGCCTAGGTACGGATAAATTTGAATTCCTTTGTCTGCAAAATGCAATTACTGGTGCCAGGCACTTTGTGAAAACTCTGGGCGCAGTAGATAAGCCAAAGGGCAGTGCAGAGAATTGATAGTGCATTGAACCAGCTATGAATCTGAGGTATCTTCTGCAGTTTTGTCTGATAGGGACATGCAGGTATGCCTCCTTGAGGTCCAAGGTTACGAGCCAAGCTTTCTTGCCCAGCATGGGAAGAAGCTGCTGCAGTGTCAACATTTTGAATTTCGGAACATCCAAGGAAGTGTTTAGAGTAGAAAGATCCAGAATGGGCCTCCAGGCTTTGTCCTTTCTGGGAACCAGAGAGTCTTGAGTAAAATCCTTGTCTTTCCTCCTGTGGTGGTACCTTCTGAATAGCTCTCATGTCCATGAGTGCTGTAATTTGTTTTTGAGCCTCTGCCCATTGATTTGGTGGCAGATTTGGCATTCCTTTTAACCTTGACAGAGTGTGAAAGTTGAACCTGTAACCTTGAGATACAATGTTGAGAACCCATTTGTCTTTGGTGATCATATGCCAATTGTGATAGAAAAGTGCCAGTTTTCCTCCCAAGGGGGCTGCCAAGAGAGAGCTGGTAGGCAGCTGTAGTGGAAAGTCATTGGGGCTGTTTTTTATATGGTTGGGGCCGGTCTTCCCCTTCTTTCTGGCCTGATGCACCCCACTGTCGAGGCCTGTAAGGACCTTGTGGTTGACCTCTACCTTTTGGACGTCTGTGTCTGCCCCTTTGAGGTCTGTCTAACTGGAAAGGACCAATTCTTTATTGGCCAATTTCTGCTAAATCAAGGAGGCTGAACCTGTAAGAAATCCTTAACAGTTTGCATAGATTTTGCCTTATTCTCCATTTTCTTTAATACCTCTTCTGCCTTAACTCCAAATAACACATCCTGCTGCAAAGGTTCATCCAATAGTTTTGCTTTAACATGATCTGGTAACGTATGTTCTTTTAACCAGGTATGTCTTCTAATGATAGAACCTGTAACTGCTGCTCTACAGGAGGCCCCTAAAGAATCAAAACCACATTGCAAAGTACGTTTTCCCACTTGTTCAGCTGCATGTAATAAATACTGCATTTCCTTAAAATTAGGAGGATCTGAATCTGGAAGCATTTTTTGTTTCAACTGAGACATCAAAAATAGCTGATATTTTAGCATGTGAAAGAGGCAATTTAAGGCCCTCATTGCTAAAGTTAGACATATATACTTTCTTCCCCCATCTGTCTAATGCTCTGGAATCTGTCAGAGGGGACTGGATTCTTTGCTGATGAGGCCTTAACCCCTTTGGGTTCCTGAGAAATAGTTTCAGGGTCAGCAACAGGGCTTTTATAAAGAAATTTGTGAGAGTCAGGGACTCTGTAGTATCTGTCAGGCTTAAATGGGGCTGGAGGTAAAGAATCAGGATTTAAGATGGATTCAGTATACACATCATCCACAATAACACTGGCGGAATAGCAAGGGGGTCTGTGTTGAGGTAATAAAAGAAAATCTCTGAGCCTTCTTGGATTCTGAGTAATCCTGGCCTTCCCAATGGAAATGATCCCTCATGGTATGTAAGGTTTCCCCAAAGGAGTAGTCCTCAGGCGGAGAGGCTGATGGAATTGATTCCCTCAGCATCAGAATCCTCATAAGGGAGTAAAGAGTATCCTAGATCTGAGGATGAATCTGAAGAGATGGATACCTGGTCGGATGAGTCATAGTCTGCATCCTGTCTAGGCCTTTTATCAGGAGGGGGATGGGACCCCCTGATCAGAGTGATTAGGCCTTCGGCCATTTTGAGCATTTGTTTCTTAGACATGGAGGACTATCCTGGAGAATGCTGTATTTGTTTCTTTGTTTTTAAACTAAGTTTAGACTTAGCAGAAGATTTAATGCTTAACTGAGTAGGTCTGAAAGCACCCTCTGAAGATAACGGGTTGTTCAGCTACTCCGGATCCCTCTGAAGGGTTAGTTTTGGTAGGCTGAAAATCTTGTGCGTCCGAAAGCCCAGCCATCTCCACGTGGGAGTCAGAGGCGGCCTGTGGTTCTACAGAAGCGGTCGTCAGGGGCTGCGAAGGCGCTTCGCTGAAAACCAGAGAACCGGCGACTGGCCTAAAAGAGGTTTCGTCAGTTTTCGGCCTCGGATGCCTATTCTTGTCTTTGCGCTTTTTATGTATTCTGGTCGTCGGAAGTTCCGACGGCATGGTGTAATTGAATTTTCTGCCAAAATAAAGTCGGGCAAAATCACACCGACATTTAATACTGCGCTTGTTAAACCTAGCACAAAACCGACAACCAGTGACGTCGTGGTCTGGGCCTAGGAATGGGATACAATAAGAATGGAAAACCTTATGAGGTATTTGCTTCCCACAAGAAATACTTTTATTAACTTTTACTGACATCGGTCTGAGGCAAGAAAAAGTTTCCCCAACGGGGTACTTAGCTTTGTAGAAGACTTCTGTTCTGGATTCGGAATGAAAATCTCAGGAGTCGGCCGACCGGCACTTGCGAACTGCTTTTGCTTCGGGCACCGCGCGGCAAGAAAGACCTGAGAAAATGGCATCGGCTGCATCTTATATACCCCTGTCGCACTGACGTCAGGGAGGAGGCGTCAGCAACCGATGCCGGACCAAGACTTTGGAACTCAGGCAGAGTGGGGAACCACCTGACGGCAGGATAACCCAAGTGTAATGACTGCAGCAGTGTAACACGAACATCTGATAGTGCATGTAGCCTACTTTGAAGTGTAGATACCCTCTGCAAGATTCCATGCTTGGGATGTGCAGGGTAGGCTTCCTTGAAATCCAGTGTTGCAAACCAGGCATCCTTGCCTAGCATAGGAAGCAACTGGTGAAGTGTTAGCATCTTGAATTTTGGGATCACCAAAAAGGTGTTTATGACAAAGGTCCAGGATAGGACGCCATGAGTTGTCTTTTCTGAGTACCAGGAAAAGTCTCGAGTAGAAACCTTGTCCCTTTTCCTCTTCTGGTACAGTTTAAATAGCCCTTATGCTTAAGAGAGAGAGTACTTGCTTTTGAGCCACTGCTCACTGATTTGGGGGTAGATCTGGCCAACCGTTTGGGGTTGGTAACGTGTGGAAGTGAAATCTGTATCCTTGGGAAACTATATTTAAAACTAATTTGTCCTTGCTAATGAATTCCCATTTTTTTTTGCCTGCAGAGCAATCTTTCCCCCTAAAGGAGCAGTCTGCTGAGAAGGACTTGGAAGTTTTAAATTTAAGTCATTGAGACAGTTTACCATAGGGGGGAGTCTTACTACTCCCTGATTTGGAAGTGGGAGCCTCCCACTGCTTAGTCCTGTGCATACCCAGGGACTGAAGCCTGGGTGTTCTGCTGGTTCTGGGTTTGGACTGAGAAGGCCTAGAAGAGGCAGGAAAGGACCAATTCTTAGAGAGGCCAATGCCTACTAAATCTTGGAGGCTGTACTTGTGGGAAATCTTTAACAGTTTGCATAGATTTAGCTTTTTCCTCCATCTTTTTAAGTACTACTTCTGCTTTGTTGCCAAACAGACGGTCCTGATTTAACGGAGCATCCAGCAATTTAGCTTTAACATGATCTGGCAAAGATTGCTCCTTCAGCCAAGCATGCCTTCTGAGTACAGACCCAGTGACAGCAGCCCTGCAAGATGCCTCAAGTGAATCAAAACCACATTGCAAAGTACGTTTTCCAACTTGTTCAGCAGAATGCATTAAATCCTATAAATCCTTATTTTCCACTCAGTCAGGAATCAACATCATTTTCTGTTTAAGCAATCCAATAATATGCTGCTGATACTTTAACATATGAAACTGGCAGTTTAAGGCCCTAATGGTCAAGGTTGCAGAAGTGCACACCTTCTTACCCCATCTATCCAGTACCCTGGAATCTCTAACAAAGGGAGTAGCATTTTTGACAGTAGTAGCCTTAATGCCCTTGGGTCCCTGTGAAATGGTCTCAGGATCCGCAGTAGGATTTTTGAAAAGGAACATGAGAGTCAGGAACCCTGTAATATCTATCAGGTTTTCTAGGAACAGGCGGTAGAGAGTCAGGGGCCAAGCTAGATTCCGAAAAGGCATCATCAACAATGTCTAGTACACGGGGGATTAGCTAAAGGCCTGTGTTGGGGCAGGAGTAAGAAATCCCTAAGCTTCTTTTTAGAATAATCCTGGCTTTCCCAGCAAAAATGCACCCTATGAGTATGCAAGGTTTTACCAAAAGAGAAATCCTCTGGAGGGGAAGCAGAGGGAATAGAGTCCTCTGCATCAGAATCCTCATGGGTAGATAAGGGTAAATCCTGGTCATCAAAGGAAACAAATTACAGAATCCTGATCAAAGTATCATAAGCAAATTCAGTCCTAGGTCTCTTAGAGGGGGAAGGCCGACTTCCCCTGATTAAAGTAATAAGGTCTTCAGCCATTCTTATTTGTTTTTTAGGCATAGAGGCCTAACCATGCGGTCTGGGAATCTGTTTTCTAGGAATGGTTAGAGTTTTAGGGATTGAAAAAGAAGATGGCATCTGTTTAATATGCAAGTCAGTAGGGCCTGAATACACCCTCAAAAACCCGTGCCTGCACAGCAGCTCCGGACCCATCCAAGGTAGAGACATCCGCAGGTTCCACAGCTGAAGCATCTCGCGGCATACCGGACTCCGAATGGGTCTCAGTAGAGGCCTGCGAATCTGAAGTAGCGGGTTTCAGGGGCTGTGAAAGCACCTCACTGAGTACTGGCGAACTGGCAGCTAGCTTAGAAAAAGCGTCATCAGCAGCTTTGGACCTAGGCAGCTTGTCTCGGTCTTTAGCTTTGCGCTTTTTCGGAATGTCGATAGTTGGATGGCTTACCAAAAACATATCTGGATAATTGAACAGTACCAAAATATTTAGAAGAGTAAATATACAGACGACGAATAGTTCGTTGTTTAAATAAGACAAAACCGACAGCGAGGTACATCCTGGTCAGGGCCTAGGCAAGGAATGCAGTACGAATGAAAATCTTTGAGGTATTTCCTTTCCACAAGAAATACAATTATTGACTTTTACTGACATCGGTTTAGAGCAAGAAAAAGTTTCCCCAATGGGGTACTTAGCTTTAGTTGAAGACTTCGGTTCTGAAACTCAAACGAAAATTTCAGGAGTCTGCTGACCGGCACTTGCGAACTGCTTCTGCTTCGGGCACTGCATGGCAAGAAAGACTGATGTAATGGCATCAGCTGTATGCTTTATACCTCTGACTACCTGACGTCATGGAAGATGAGACAGCAACCAACGCAGGACCCAAGACTTTTGATAATCAGGCAGACTGAGGGCTAATGCAAGTAGATAACCCAAATGTGATGACTGCAACAGTGAAACACGAAGAACATCTGCCTGCACGGTGACTCCCTGTAGGGTTGCCAGATCCCAGGCTTGGAGTGCAAGTCTGCATAGCAAGTAGGATTTTGCTGTCTTGGCCAATACGGAGTCACCAGCAAGATTTTTGGTCTGTCCTGCTGGATCTTCAGGAGGACCTATTGAACAAGGGGGAAGGGGAATGCACAGTGAAACATCCCCTTCCAGAAAATTGAAAAGACATCTGTTGTCATTGCCTGTGGTTCTGGTAATCTGGTGCAGGAGGAGGGAAGTTGCCCATTGATGGAGGAGGCAAAAGTACAGTTGTGTATACCTACTATAAATGTAGATGTTCAATTGTATTCACTGTTGCAGTCATCACATTTGGGTTATCCCTGCCAGGGTAGTCCCTGGCCGGCCCGAATACCAGAGGCTTATTATTTCTGTGTTAGTTGCTGTCGCTTGAGGACTGACGTCAGGTTGTCAGTAGTATAAAGTAAGGCAGCTGATGCCATTACATCAGTTTTTCTTGCCCTAACCTGTCAGGAGCCCCCAAAGTAGGAGTCCAGGTTCTGGTGGAAGAACCCTACCAGTGGAAAATAAATACCAATATGTCCCTTGTAAGTAAAGAGAGAATAAAGGGGGCTGGAGGGAGGGAAACCAGGACTGCAACAGTGAATACACTCCAACATCTTAATTTATGGCAAGTGTACCCAACTGTATTATGCTCTTCGTGTTTCACTGTTGCAATCATCACATTTGGGTAAATTCCCAAAGCTGAGGAAATGGGTGGAGGCAGTCAAGGAAACTAGGGGCTGGCTAGGATGCCCTGCAAGACTGCAGAGGCAAACCTTGCCCTGGATTTGGAGATGAGAGGCAGGTGGTAATGCTTGGTAAAAGTGTGAAGAGATGTCCAGATGGCAAACCTCAATGATGTCTCTGATGGGGACTCATATTAGGAAAGCTTCAGAGGTGGAGGCTGCTCTGGTGAAGTGTGTCCTGACCCCCTGGGAGGAGGCTTTTCATGCTGTTTGTATATGCCTGTGTTATGTCCAAAGAATGCAGTAGTCTCTCCCCTTTATTCTGTGGATTTGGATAAAAAGTTGACAAGTCAATAGTTTGGTTTAGAACCACACTTGATACCACCTTTGGCATAAAAGTAGGGTTTGTTCTTAAAGACACCCTGTCTTGGTGGAAAATGATGAAAGGTTCCACTGCCATTAGTGCCTGTAATTCTGAAACTCTTTGTGCTGAGGTTATTGCCAGGAGCAGAGCAGTTTTCCAAGAGACATATTTTAAGTCTGCTGAGTTAGCTGGCTCAAACGGAGGTAAAGTTAATTTTTCCAACACGAAGTTGAGGTCCCAAGTTGGAGTTGGTGCTCTATGGGGCAGTCTTATATTTTTAGCCCCTCTGAGGTACTGTTTTAGCAAAGGATGAGAAAAAACTGGTGGATCTGTGTTGCAATGAGCAGAGATGGCAGAGGCATGGATCTTAATGGATGAAAAGGAGAGGCCTTTGTCCAGCATCTCAGTAAAGTATTGTAGTATCTGAGGAATATTTGGGACAAGAGGGTCAAGGCTGTGAGCCTGGTTCCAGGCACAGAATCTCTTCCATTTATCCGAATAGGCTTGCCTGGTTCTAGGCCTTCTGGCCTCCAGAATGACATCCATAACAGCTTTTAATACCTCTTCTGCCTTAACTCCAAATAAAACATCCTGCTGCAAAGGTGCATACAATAATTCTGCTTTAACATGATCTGGTAAAGTCTGCTCTTTTAACCAAGCATGTCTTCTAATGACAGACCCTGCAACTGCTGCTCTACAGGAGGCCTCTAATGAATCAAAACCACATTGCAAAGTATGTTTTCCCACTTGTTCAGCTGCATGCAAAAAATCCTGCATTTCCTTATAATTAGGAAGATCTGAATTAGGAAGCATTTTTTGTTTCAACTGAGACATCAAATATTGCTGATATTTAAGCATGTCAAACTGGCAATTTAAGGCCCTCATTGCTAAAGTTGCAGATGTATATACTTTCTTCCCCCATCTGTCTAATGCTCTGGAATCTCTGTCAGAGGGGACTGGATTTTTTGCTGTAGAGGCCTTTACACCTTTGGGACCCTGGGAAATAGTTTCAGGGTCAGCAACAGGGCTTTTATAAAGGAATTTGTGAGAGTCAGGGACTCTGTAGTATCTGTCTGACTTAACTGGAGCAGGAGGTAAAGAATCAGGATTTAAACTGGATTCAGAATACACATCATCCACAATATCTAACACTGGCGGAATTGCAAGGGGTCTGTGTTGAGGTAATAAAAGAAAATCTGAGCCTTTTCTTGGATTCTGAATAATCCTGGCCCTCCCAATGGAAATGCTCCTGCATGGTATGTAAGGTTTCCCCAAAGGAGTAGTCCTCTGGTGGAGAGGCTGAAGGAATTGATTCCTCAGCATCAGAATCCTCATAAGGGGGTAAAGAGTATCCTAGGTCTGAGGAGATGGACACCTGGTCGGATGAGTCATAATCTGCATCCTGTCTAGGCCGTTTATCAGGAGGAGGGTGGGACCCCCTGATCAGAGTAATTAAGTCTTCGGCCATTTTGAGCATCTGTTTCTTAGGCATGGAGGCCTGCCCTGGTGAATGCTGAAGTTGTTTCTTTGTTTTAGATTTAGCAGAAGATTTAATGGTTAACTGAGTAGGCCTGAAAATACCCTCTGAAGCTGCGGGTTTTGTTCAGCTACTCCGGAGCCCTCTGAAGGGTTAGTCTCGGTAGGCCGTAAGTCTGATGTATCCGAAGGCCCAGCCATCTCCATGTGGGAGTCAGAGGCAGCCTGTGGTTCCAAAGAAGCGGTCGTCAGGGGCTGCGAAGGCGCCTCGCTGAAAACCGGAGAACCGGCAACTGGCCTAGAAGAGGCTTCATTGTCAGTTTTGGGACTAGGATGCCTGTCCTTGTCTTTGCGTTTTTTTGTGTAACCCGGTTGTCGGTTGTTCCGAAGGCATAGTGTAATTGAATTTTCTGCCAAAATAATGTCAGGCAAAATCAAACAGACGTTTAATAGTGCGCTTGTTAAACCTAGCACAAAACCGACAACCTGTGACGTTGTGGTCTGGGCCTAGGCATGGGATACAATAGGAATGGAAATCCTTATGAGGTATTTGCTTCCCACAGGAAATACAATTATTAACTTTTACTGACATCGGTCTGAGGCAAGAAAAAGTTTCCCCAAAGGAGTACTTAGCTTTGTAGAAGACTTCAGTTCTAGATTCGGAATGAAAATCCCAGGAGTCGACCGACCGGCACTTGCAAACTGCTTTTGCTTCAGGCACCGTGCGGCAAGAAAGACTGAAGAAAATTGCGTCGGCTGCATCTTATATACCCCTGGCGCACTGACGTCAGGGAAGAAGTGACAGCAACCGACGCCGGACCAAGACTTTGGAACTCGGGTCGACTGCGGGACCGCCTGATGGCAGGATAACCCAAGTGTAATGACTGCAGCAGTGTAACACAATGAACATCCCCGAAGCATCGGATCGGGGAAGGAGCAATAGGGTGGAACATAGTAGAAGGAGGACCCTCACCAATGGGAGAGGGCCCTGGTAAGACCCCCATCTGAATCTGGTTCTAGATGAACCTCCTCATAAGCCTGTCCATATCAAGTTCGGATACACTCCGTGTCGATCTGGAGGAAGCGACAGACTCGGGTCTGGGTCGGATCAGAGGGGACTGCCTCCGCTCCGGCGAGAAACGGGGAGAGCGGAGCAGAGGAGAACGAGACCTGGGTACCTTAGAAGAGGGGCTGGAGATGGACCTTTTTCTGGGCCTGTCCCTCTCTTTATGGCGCCTCTCCTTCTCTTTCTTGTCCCTACCTCTGAGATGACTCTGAGGAAGCAGGCCTGTCGGAAGGTTGAGTCCCTCCATGCACAGAGTCACCAGCTAGGGAGAAAACCGATGCAGACTCCAGGGCAGAAGCTGGTAGCAGACCTTTAGCCACAAGCTTAGCCCGACGATCCTTCAACGCCCTAGGGTTAAAACCTGAACAAATGTCGCAGGATGCTGACAGATGGTCGACCCCTAAACATAGAACACACAGAGTGTGGCCATCGGCTGGAGAAAGCTTATGACCACACTCTGTGCACTTTTTAGAGAGAACTTTAGGCTGTTCAGCCATAGTAAAAGACAGAAAAAGCCCTAGGGCCCACACACACACACTTAACAGGGATTGGGCCTAGGCGGGAAACAGTAACACAATAATACACAAACACTTAGATTAATAACTATATATACATTTTTTTTTTTTAAACTAACACGACGACCAAATGCGATGTAAGGGAGGAAAAGGGGAAGGTATTCACACTCAGCAATTAGCAACAAAGGACCAAAAACCTTACCAACTAGCTAGGAGCTCAGAGACCACAATGCTGACTCAGAGCGGCAAATGAGATCTGGGGCTAGATAGGAGGAAGTGATGTAATATAGGTAGGGGAGGAGCTTGGAGCTCGGAGCTGATGCTTGAAAAGTTTTGCCGGCTCGGATCCGTATACCCATATGTGCAGAATGAATGAAGTCAACTACTTCAGATCAAGTGACACAGTAAGAGTGGAAGTCTCGGTGTGGTATTTGCTTTCCACAGGTGAGACAATTAACTTTTTCTGACATCAGTAAGTGTAAGAAAAAAGGACCCCCAATGGGGGTACTTGGCTTTAGAAGACTTCAACTTCAATTCAGAGACGAAAACTCAGGTAGAGACCAGCACTCATGAGAACTGCTTCTGCTTCGGGCTCCACAGCAAGAAAGACTGATGTAATGGCATCGGCTGCCTTACTTTATACTACTGACGACCTGACGTCAGTCCTCAAGCGACAGCAACCATCGCAGAAATACTAAGCCTCTGGTATTTGTGCCGGCCGAGGGCTACCCTGGCAGGGATTACCCAAATGTGATAACTGCAACAGTGAAACACTAAGAACATCAGGTCTATTTGAGGTGTACCCCACCGGTGGACCAGGTCCAGAAGACATCCCTGTGTAGCATCTATCCCTGTGTCTTCATCATGGATCTGCTGAGGGAGTCTGCCTGAGAATTTTGTTGGTAGGGTATGTATACCGCCTGCAAGATTACTCCCTGGAAGGTGGCCCGTTCCCACACCAGGAGAGCTAGTCTGCAAAGTAAATAAGATTTGACCCCCCCCACCCCTTGCTTGTTGAGATACCACAGCACTGTGGTATTGTTTGTAAAAAGCTTCAGGGGTCCTGGTTGAGGTTTGGTCAGGATAGCCCGCAGGGCCAGTAATTTTGTCCTCCTTTCTCAGACACTGATGTACGCTTTCCTGTGTGGTACTGAACACACTTTCTGCACTTTCAGGTGCCCCACAGTTGCTACCCAGCCTAAGTCTGAGGCATCTGCGCACATGGTCTGCTTTGGTTGAGGTGGTTGGAGGGGAAGACCCGAGTTGAGGTTCACCTGATTCAACCACCAATGTATCTCCTGTTTGAGAAAGGGGAAGTGGGGTACCCTGTACTCGAGGGAGTGGGAATGCTGCTTCCAAACTGACCTGAGCTACCATTGCAGATTCCTCATGTGGAGTCTTGCTAAAGGTAGCATGGGTATAGTGAATGCCATGTAGCCCAGGAGCCTGAGGTACTGCCTTCTGGTCATTTCTTTGGCGTGAAGAACCAAAGTAAGTAATGAGTCAGGTTTTCCACCTTTTGAGGTAGGAGGCAGGCTTTCACGATGTCTGTTTAGATCCTGAGTCCCAAGAATACTATACCTCATGCCGGTTACATTTGGGATTTTGGGAAATTGATCTGAAACCCCCAGGAAGTGTAGGAGTGCAATGGTAACCCGTCAGTGTTCCAGGAGGGTCTGTTTGCAGTCTGACTGAAGGAGCAGGTCATCCAAATAAGGGAATATCTGGATTCCTTTTGTCCTGCAGAAAGCAGTAACTGATGCCAGATATTTGCTAAACACTCCGGGTACAGTGAAAAGCCCAAAGGGTAAGGCAGAGAACTGAAGGTGAGAAGAGCCCACAGAGAACCTCTGGTATTTTTGGAACCTGGGCCTTTAAGAATGTGAAGGTAGGCATACTTGATGTCCAAAGTGGCCATGAACCCTTGAGGGAGGAGAAGCGGAAAGACAGTTGGCAAGGTAAGCATCCTGAAGGAAAAAGTTGATAAGTGAGAGATCCAGAATTGGTCTCCAGGGACCGTCTTTTCTTGGAACCAGGAAAATCCTGGAATAGAAGCCTCTTCCCATTGCAGACAGTGGTACTGTTTGAATGGTGCCCAGAGTCATAAGGTTGTCTAGCACTGGCTGTAAGAGGGGGAGTTGTTCTTTTGGGGGCTGTGGAATTCCCTTTTTGGTGGAATTAGCCAGATAGAAAGAACTCACTTGTCTGAAGTGATAAGTCTCCACATTTGGAGACAGAAACATAATGAGAGAGGGATAAGAGAGAGGTGGTGGGGGTTCCAAGTTTGGCAGGTAGTCACACACTACCTGCCACGTCTTGAAAGGGAGGCCTCTGGCTGGCAGATGGGGTGGCTCTGGTAGGAGTGGGTTGATTCTTGGAGCTTTTCTTATGCCTAGTAGAGGTAGCAGGCCATAAGTGTTTTTTGATAAATTGTGTTTTGGATGGAACATTCTTCTAAAGTTTTGGTATGGGGAAACCAGTAGGTGTTTTAAATCTTGTATCACTTTCCGTTTTTGTTGCAAGGACTTGAACAAGTCTGACACTTTCTTCAAACAGGGCTGCACTGCCCAAAGGAGCATCTACCAGCTTAGCTCTAAAATCTGGTATGGGCTGGAGATGTAGCCAGGAATGCCTTCTTAAGGTAGATGCTAATGTTACTGACCTGACTGAGGCCTCAGCAGCATCACAGCTGCACTTGATAGAGTGCATGGTATCCTGAGAAGTCAAGGAAACAAGGGAACACAGTTGAGCTTTGACGGCTGAGTCTGCGTGGGGCATGGGGCTGAGAGTCTGGTTTCAAGGATGCTGCTGAGAAGGCATCCAGAAAAGCAGGAAGAATGGGAGGAACAGCAGTAGGTGTTGGGGATCCCATCTGGATGAGGTCATGAAAACCTTTTTGTACCTCCGTCATTTTTGGTAATTCCTACTTGAAATGTTCTCTCATTTTAGGTACAGTTTCCCCAAAGATCAGATCTTCTGCTGGGGAGTCTGGATCAACAGATTCTTCCTCTGGGGAACCATATCCCCAGGGAGAATGGACCTGGGAGGCATTGGAGAGGGATTCCTCAGAAAAATAATCAGAGTATTCTTCCTCTTCCATCTGAGAGGGATCTGTGGTCTGAGGCCTGAGGCTCAGGATTGGATGAGGAATTGTGGAAGTCCCAGGTGTAGCAGGCCTCAAGGCCATAAAGGCATTAAAAAGGCTTTGACTGAAAGCCTGCCAATCCGGAGTACTTTCTGCAGCAGGGGACACATGCTTCATCTTCTTTTTAAGCAACGACGTAGCAGGCATCAGGATAGAGGAAGGCCTAGTATCGGACTGTAAACAGAGAGATCCGATGGTCCTACCAAAGTGCAGGTGTCCCCTCGGCGTCAGTGCAGGTGTCCCCTCGGCGTCAGAAACAGGTGTCCAGAAAGCCTCCGTAGATGTGCCCTCTGTGCCAGATTATGCGGCTTCTATAGAGGTACACACTGTATCCGAGGTGGCGGAGTCTGATCATTCAACCATGCTGATGTTAGCAACAGACAGAGTTGGACGGAGGAGACGCAGTGGCAATAGAAGGCCTGACGGTCTTGACCTTCATTTTTGACAGTTCTGTAAGCAAGTCAGCGGACCCCTCCATACCCAACGCTGACTGTGTCAGATGCTGGTTTTTAAATATAAGTTAAGTGTGTGGAGTCTGTTACGGAGAGTTTTGGGAACAAAAGCCTGAAGATGGGGCAGGCCTTGTAGTCGTGCAACCTACCTAAACAACGCAAGCACTGATAGTGGGCATCCTTGTGAGGTATTTGACAGCCGCACTTACACTTGCCCTTTCTGGATGACGTGAACAAGCATTAAAAACAATGACTGAAAAGAAGGTTCCCCAAAAGGGCACCTATCCGATTTCTGTAGAATTCGGCAGCCAAGAAGGTAGGAACACCTGACGTTTGACTGGTGGCTGAAAAGTTCTGAGGTCTGGTGCATGCAAACGTGACTTATAGCCCACAGTCAGCTAGCCAGGTCAGACGTCCCACGCACCATACAGTTTGTGAAATATTTTGTATACTGGCCGAACGTTTTGGTAGCAGAAGGACATCTGGAGTGCTGCCTGTGAACAAGTTAGGATGTGTAGGAAGGCTCTCAAGGCAAATAAGACTGTTCTCATTTCCCTGATTTTAATGTGTTCCAGTCTGAATGTGTCTGACCAGGCACCCTGCACCCTCAGACTGTCTAAAGCAGTTCCCCAGCCCAGATATCAGGCATGTGTGTACACCACCTGAACTGAGGAAAGGAGTTGTAAGGAACTCCTGGGTTGAGCATGACTTTGTCCAACCACCAACAGATCTCCATGCAAGGAAGGGAATGTTGAAGTCCAAAGAGTGTGAATGTTGGCTCCATGTTAACCTCAGGTACCACTGCAATTTTCTCATGTGGAGTCTCGCCAATGGCAGCAGTGGAATAGTGGAAGCTATATAACCCAGTAATCTGAGATATTGTCTGGCTGTCATAGCAAAGGCATTCAGGACAGAGAACAGGTATTGATTTAGGTTTTCCACCTTCTGGGGTGGAAGGAATGCTTTCATGACATCTGTCCTTATTCTGCATCTCAGGAAAACTTGGTCATGGGAGGGATGGGAGGGATTTAGGTTGGGTTTGGGGTAACTGATGTTGAATCCTAGTGCCTGCAAGACTGAGATAACTTTGTCTAATTGGTGTTGTAGGGATCTGGAACATTCTACCTGTATCAAGAGGCCATAGACATATGGAGAAAGCTGAATCCCTTGGAATCCGCAATAAACAATCACTGGAGCCAGACACTTGGTGAATATGCTTGGAGCTGTAGAGAGACCAAAGGGCAAGGCAGAGAACTGAAAATGACAGGAACCCACAGAAAGACCTAAACATTTCCTTGTAGTTAGGCCTTATAGGGATGTGTAGGTAGGCATCCTTTACGTCCAAGGTAGCTAGAAATCTGAGGCATTACCAAGGAAAAGAGGGTCTGGAGAGTAAGCATATGAAAGGTGGGTACTTGCAAGAAAATGTTGAGATGAGAGAGATCCAGGATAGGTCTCTCCATGGTCCATCCTTCCTTGAGACTAGGAAGAGTGTCTGGCGTAAAAGCCTTTTCCCTTTTCTACCATGGGGACAGGTTGTATGCTTCCTTGCGAAAGGGTGCAGTCTATGACTGGTAAGAAAAGGGGGAGCTGGTCTTTGGGTGGCTGTGGGATGCCTCTTAAGAGGGGAGGGATCCAGGTCATGAAATAAACCTTTTCTACAATGGACAAAACCCACCTGTCTGAGGCAATGTTTTGCCAAACTGGAAGACAGTGAGAGAGCGCCTTAGGGACAGGGGAATGGCATCGGGGGGGGGGGGGGTGAATAGCAGAGCCAGGCAGTCACAGGCTACCTGCCCTGTCCTGAAACTGGGGTTTCTGGGCAGAAGTCTGAGCAAGTTTGGAAAGTGTCTGCTACTTCCTAATCTTTCTGCTCCTAAAATGGGGGGATGGAGCAGAGTGTTTTCTAATGAACTGGGTCTTGGTGAGGTAGTTCCTATGAAATATGGGGATAGGGGAGATGAACGTACAGTTGTGTACCTACCATAAATGTAGATGTTCGAGTGTATTCACTGTTGCAGCCATTACACATGTGTTATCCTGCTGGCAGGCTACCCGCAGTCGGCCTGAATTTCAAAGTCTTGGTCTGGTGTCGGTTGCTGTCGCCTCTTCCCTGCCGTCAGTGCGTCAGGGGTATAAAAGATGCAGCTGACGCCATTTTCTTCAGTTTTTCTTGCCCCAGATGTCAGGTGCCCCCAAAAGGGTAGGCTAAAACAATGCCAATAAGTATGCATGCACTAAAGTAAACATTTCCTTCATCTACAAGCAAATACACCACATAGGTTGCATAGAATAGAGAAGTACAGATAAGTCCCAGCAAAGAAAAGGGGGATGGTGGGTGGGTAACCTGGACTACAACAGTGAATACACTCGAACATCTACATTTATGGTAGGTACACATCTGTACTATGTTCATCATGTTTCACTGTTGCAGTCATTACACTTGGGTTGAATCCCAAAGCTGAGGTTGGGTGGCTGGGTCTAAATAGTGTTAGGAGAGGCTAAAAGGCCCTGCAGAACTGCAGTGGCAAAGCCTGCTCTGGATTTAGAGTAGAGAGATAAGTGGTAGTGCCTTGTAAAAGTGTGCACTGAACTCCAAGTTGCAGCCTCTAAAATGTCTTTGGTTGATACTCCTCTGAGGAAGGTTGCTGACGTGGCTGCTGCCCTGGTAGAATGTGGCCTAATGCCCTTAGGCACTGATTTGCCATGTTGTGAATAGCAGAAACAAATGCAGTGGCCTATCCATTTTGAAATAGTCTGCTTTGAGATAGCCTTTCCTTGTGATCCTGCAGCATATGCCACTAAGAGTCGCTTAGTCTTTCTGAAAGCTTTAGTTCTGTCCAAGTAGAAGCGGAGCTGTCTATGTCCAAAGAATGCAGGAGACTCTCACCCTTATTTTGTGGGTTTGGATAAAAAGTAGGCAAATTAATGGTTTGGTTAAGGGCCACGCTAGACACTACCCTTAGGCATAAATGTCGGGTTTGTCCTCAGAGAAACCCTGTCTGGATGGAAATGATAAAAGGTTCCACAGCCATGAGAGCCTGCAACTCTGAGACTCGTCTTGCAGAGGTTATTGCTAGGAGCAGAGCGGTTTTCCATGATAAGAACTTTATCGCAGCTGTATTGGCTGGCTCAAAAGGAGGCAGTGTAGGTTTTTCCAAGACATAATTGAGGTCCCATGCATGTATTGGTGCTCTCCCTGGAGGTCTTATGTTTTTGGCCCTTCTGAGGTACTGCCTTAGCAATGGATGAGACAAAATTGGTGGTTATGTATTGTAATGAGCTGAAATGGCAGAGGTATGGATTTTAACTGATGAAAAGGATAGGCCTTTGTCCAGCATCTCAGTTAGGTATTGTAAAATCTGAGGAATATTTGGTACAAACATGTCAATTCCTTGTGCCTGGTTGCAAGCACAGAATCTCTTCCATTTTTCTGCATAAGATTTTCTGGTACTGGGCCTCCTGGCCTCCAAAATAACATCCATCACTGCTTTAGAGAGAGGTGTGTTATGGATGGCTACATTATCCGCCATGCTGCCAGATTTAGGGTCCTGAGTTGGCTGTGCAGGATCTGATTGTTTCATTGGGTCAGTAAGTGAGGAATTAGAGGTAATGTCCAGGCTGGGCCTTGAAACAAGCTCTTTAGGATTGGGTACCAGTGCTGGCGGGGCCAGCCTGGGGCAATCAGAATCATTTTTGGCTTCTCTTCTCTGACCTTTAGGAGTACCTTGGGGAGGAGAGGCAGAGGAGGAAAGGCATATACTGTTAGGGTTTTCCAGCTGAATGATAGGGCATCCACTTTCCATGCTTGCTTGTAATAAGTCCTTGTGCAGAATCTCTGTAGTTGGCAGTTGTGAGGGGAGGCAAACAGATCTATGTCGGGGCATCCTCATTTCTTTGTTATCATGCTGAAGACTTGTGGATCCAGTTTCCACTCATGGGGATCCATGAGGTTTCTGCTTAGTTCGTCTGCCAGAGTATTTATCTTTTCTGGCAGGAATTGTGCTTGCAGGTGTACTTGGTAAGTCAATGCTGTGTCCCACAAAGTCCTGGCTAGTCTGCAGAGGGTATAGGAATGTGTGCCTTCCTGCTTGTTTATGTACCACATGACTGTAGTATTGTCTGTCTTTATCAACAGTTGTCCTGGATGAAGCAGATCCTTGAAAGCTGTCAGGGCATTTTGAACAGCTAGCATCTCTTTTTGATTGATATGAAGATGCATTTGGCTTGTGGACCATGTGCCCTGAATACATTTTCCTGCCATGTGTGCCTCCCAGGCATAGTCTGATGCATCTGTTACTGTCTTCCTGGTTGTGGGTATAGTGAATGGCTGTCCCTTGTTGTGGTGACAGGTCTGTGCCAACCATCAAAACTCCTGTTGCAGGCAGGGAATGAGTGTAATAAGAAGTTATGTACCTACCATAACGTTCCATGTTAGTTGTCTTCTTCTCGCCTTCTTTCTTGCTGGTTGGGTTCGGAGCCGATCCTCGGCTCCGACTCGGCCATCTACTAAAGCTTGAGAGCTATTTACTGGCTCGAGGCCTCCCCATATCCCACAATGCTTGGCACTAGATACCCAAATCTCGTTTGGCAGAGCTAACACCATAGAAAATTTCAAGGACACCTGTCCAAACTACAAGGTTTACCTACAGTACTAAAACAGAGGACGACGTAACCCAGATACGACTCAGCCAGAGGAAGAAGGCCTCAAAAAGGGACTCTTCTCGGTCTGTCCAGACTAGGGGGATGGAGGCTGGGACGCAAGAAAGAATGCGAGAAGAAGACAACTAACATGGAACGTTATGGTAGGTACATAACTTCTTAATGTTAAGTTGTCTCTCTCGCCTTCATTCTTGATGGTTGGGACAGCGTCCCTAGCACCATAGTCCTGGGTGGCTCTTCGGAACATACTCAAGCACAGTGGAACCAAAATCAGCTCTACTCCTAGAGGCCATATCCAACTTATAATGTGAAATGAAAGTATGAGGAGTGGCCCATGTGGCTGCAGCACAAATAGATTCCATTGGTGGTCTTGCTTGAAAAGCTACCGAAGTAGCTAATGCTCTGGTGGAATGACATTTAGGTTTATAGTAGGGAGTTCTTTATGGTCTCAGCTGATAAATCAAAGTAATAATAGAAGACCACCACCTGGATAAGGTTACTTTAGAAACTGGCAGGCCCTGTTTGCCCTCAGCATAGGACAGGAAGAGTTGGTCTGATTTTCTTGTTTGCTTAGTCCTATCCAAATAAAAAATGTAATTGCCTATGAACGTCCAATTGGTGTAACTTTTGTTCAGCTTTGTTCGAATAGTTAGGAAAAAAGACAGGTAGATCAACAGCCTTATTCAGGTTTGTTTCGGAAGGTATCTTGGGCAGAAACAAAGGATTAGTCCTGAGTGAAACTCTATCCTTATGAAACACAAGGTGAGGAGGACGAATACAGAGGGCTTGAAGTTCCGAAACTCTCCTAGCTGAGGTGATGGCTACTAAAAAGAGAGTCTTCCAGGAGAGCAATTTTAAGGAACAGGAAGCCGCAGGTTCAAAAGGGGGGAGAATCAAGGAAGCTAACATCAAGTTTAAGTCCCACGGAGGTGGGGGATCTCTGACCATGGCCTAAGCAAAAAAGTTCCTTTAAGAAAGGCCTTGCAAAGTTTGTGTGACATGATGCTGGTTTCTGACAGGCCAGCGTGGAAATTTGCGATAGCAGCTAATTGGACTCTAGCGGTGGCAGAAGAGGAACCAGCTTGAAAGAGTTCTGCTAAAAAATCTAGAACGTGATGGACGGGCTGCAAAGGGGTCTATATTTCTAGCCTCTGCCCAGAAAGAGAAAAGTTTCCACTTACTAGCATAAGTCTTCCTGGTGGCAGATTTGTGCGAAGAAAGGATGATTTCACGCACCGGCTGAGAAATGTATGGAAGCCTGGCTAAGGTTAGAAGTGGAGCAACCAAGCTGTGAGGTTGAGAGACTGAAGGGATTGGAGCAGCCTGCCCGACTGATGGACCAAGAGGTCTGGCACTGGGTCCAGATTCCAAGGCTGGTCCAGCAGGTGACTATGCAGGAATGGGAACCAAATTTGTCGAGGCCAGTAAGGGGCAATGAGGATCATCCTGGATCTCAAAGCGGTAGCCTTCTGAATTAGAAAAGGTGGGAATGCATACAGAAGACCCCGGGGCCAATCGTGAACTAGAGTGTCTCTGGGGGAGTGTCCGGGAAGGGGGAAGAGAGTGAAGAAATCGTCGCACTTGCTGTTGAGAGGAGTTGCGAAAAGGTCGCAGCAAGGTTGACCCCATCTGAGGAAATTTTGTCCGCTACTGACTGATTGAGAGACCACTCGTGAGGCATGAGAATAGCTTTGCTTAGCCTGTCCGCTATGACGTTGGACTTCCCGGGGATGTGCTTTGCCATCAGAAACCGTTGAGAGGAGATCGCCCACTGCCAGAGTCTGAGTGCTTCTCGACATAAGGGATAGGACTTGGTTCCGCCCTGCTTGTTGATGTATCACACTACAGACATATTGTCTGTTTGAATTGCAATAGTCCCGGTGGGTAGAGAGTCCTGAAGAGCTTGCAACGCTAAAAGCACCGCTCTCATCTCCAAGACATTTATGTGCAGGTGATACTCTAGAGGTTGCCAAGTGCCCTGGACAGTCCTGCCCTGAAAATGCCCCCCCCCCCCCGATCAGGGAGGCATCCGTGGTCACCGTGGCAACAGGGAGGAGGAAGAACAAACTGTCTGCCCTGGAGTATTAGAGGGGAGATCATCCACCAAGCCAGGTGGTCTTTGCATGATTGAGTGATTATTATCTTGTGAGACACTGGAAGTTGTTGAAAAGACCATTGGGTAAAAAGCATTCACTGAAGAATCTGCATGTGAAAACGAGCCAGGGGAACTAGTATGATTGCTGCTGCCATGAGACCCAAAGTTTTTTGTACAAATCTGGCCTGAATCCTCTTGCACTGTAGTAAGACCTGCACATGTCGGCGAATGTCTGACACTCTGTCTAGAGGAAGTCTTGCAGACAGATCTTTTGTATTAAACCTTGCTCCTATAAAGGTTATAGACTGACAAGGCGACAATGCAGACTTTTCGAAATTTATTGAGATACCTAGCTCGGAGCAAGTTTGGATGGTGTAATCCCTGGCTCGCAGTAGCTGATGCCTGGAGAAAGCAGTAAGGAGCCAGTCTTGATATGGAAACACCTGGAATCCTCGCCGTCTCAGGTGAGCCGTAACCACTGCCATGCATTTGGTGAACACCCTGGGGGCTGTGGTGAAACCAAAGGGCAGGGCTCTGAATTGACAGTGACTGGCTCACAGTCGGAAGTGGAGAAACCTTCTGGAGCGCCTGTCCATTTTGATATGGTAGTACGCATCCTGAAGGTCTATGGAGCGCATCCAATTGTCCTGACCCAAAAAGGGTAGAATGGACTGAAGCGTGACCATCCGAACTTTGTTCTTTGAACAGACTTGTTTAACCTGCTGAGATCCAAAAAGAACTTGGAGTAAATTCCGGATCCTTGCTGGTCTGCTGGGACTGGCTGGATGGCCCGTTTTTCTAGCAGTTTTGAAATTTCTGGCACTGCTTGTTCCCTTAGACCGGGTGGAACACCTGGAAGGGACTTGGTTGTTTGTACAGGGGTGTGGACAAAGGAGATTTTGTAACCCCTTTTGTCTTGTGTGAGGAGTTGCCAGGCTTCTGGGTACAGTGACAATCTTCCCCCGATTGCCTCCGATAGTCGGGCAGCCCCTCAGGGGTGCTGAAAGGGTTAGTCAGAGAAAGATTCTCTGCTACCCTGATTTTGCGGACCCCCTCTGCCCCACGGGCGGCGTCTATTATTGTTCCCTCCCCTGCCCCTGGAGAGAAACTCGCCATGTTTGTCAGGCACGACTCCTTGGGGTTTCCGAAACCACATTTTCCCACTCTTCTGACCTTTAGGGTATGGTCTAGAGGGAGTAGAAAAACGGACTCCCACGGCAGAGAGTCTTGCCTTCCTGCTCACACCTGGTAAGGGTATCCTTCACCTGTGGTCCAAACAGAGCCGAACCATCAAAGGGGGTACTGGTGAAGGACGCCTTAAAGGGGTCAGCAAAGTTACAAAACAGCATCCAGGCATGTCTTCTCAAAGCCATGCCTGTACCTGCGGCCCTACTCGCCCCATCGGCTGCATAAGAAATGAGCCGCATGGAGGAGTTGACGATTGAATTAAGAGTCGCCAGCTGGGAGTTAATCTTCTCTTGAGCACCCACAGCTGATGGATCCTTAAGGGTATCACCCAGTTTCTTAAGAAGATCCCTTTGAAGACAGGTGAAGTGGCAAAGATAATTCAGCGACCGCATGGAAAAGTCGCTGAGGAAAACATCCGCTTCCTGTACCTGTCCATTGTCCTAGACTCTTTATTAGGGGGATGGACAGGCACCAAAGGGTCAGCCAACTCCTTCTTCGTGGCTGCTGCAACCACCATGGCATCAACGGGGACACCTTTTGTCAAAAATTGTTTGCTGGGTGGGACTGTAATGAACTTAGCGGGCCTGCAGGGAGTTGGTTCCACTGTGTCTGGGGCTGACCACGCCCTTCGAGCCACTACTTCCATCAGCGGGTCGAAGGGTGGAGACACCCAGGAGGTGGAAGGGCAAGAACCAAACTCGTCCAGGTATACCGAGTCGTCCGCGGAAGGGTTAAGGGCAGTCCAGTTCCCCCTCTGCTTAAGGATCTCTAGGATGTCTGAAAAAGAGACATCCTCAGAGGGGGATTTTGGGGACCCTTACGAATCCTCCAAGTTGGTATCAGACGTGACTGACTCGGGGGGGGGGGGGTCTACATGTTTCCTCTTACATTTTCTCTTTCGAGGGGGGCTCCTCTGAAGGATCAGGGGAGGCCTCGGAAGAGGAAGATATGCCCAATGGGGTGACCTGGAGCGTTTGTTCTCCACGCTTGGGGTCAGGAGGGTGGGCAGAGAGAGATGCAGGCACCATGGGGGGAGGAGCCAAAGGGGCTCATCGAGGGGCCGACTCGGGAGTCTGCACGCTCCTCATGACCTCGAAGGCGCCATCAGGCAGAGCAGAGGTTCCTCGCTCCAAAGAGACGTGAACCCCTCCAGGCACCAAGAGGGCCGGCTCCGAGGCCGATGTAGGAGGCGAGCTCACCTGCGCCGAGGCCCCGAGAGGGAGAACGGGGTCGGACAAGGGTCTGATGCCACTCGCCCCTCGGAACCGACGAGGGAGTCCCGGCGCCCAGATCCCTCCAAAAACGGAACCAATGAAGAGATCGCAGCCGACGAAGGAGCCGAAAGGTGTGATATCAGCTCAGACATTTCCATGATTCGAGCCCCAACCAGCTCCGGCTCCGAACACCAAACGGGAGTCGGAGGAGGAACTGCTGAAGACACAGGGACAGCCACAGTCTGTTGAGAAGGGCTGGTTAACATTTTGGCCAGGGCCTGCGATTTAAGGAGTCTACTGTCCGCCCTCTCCAAGTTATGATCGGATAGCCTGGAGGACCGAGAGGAGTGGGACCTATGGCTTCGTTCAGACTGAAACAATGGTGACCTCGTAGCCGAACGAACCGATTCTACGGAAGGGGACCTAGAACGTTTTCGGCCCAAAGACGGTTCCGACTAAAGTCGGAGCAGATTGAGGTCCAGAGATGTCAATTCCAGTCGGAAACGAAGAGGAGGCAGATGCTCCGCCCGGCGACGGCTCCGAACTGGGAGCCGACGGCTTGGCAGGCTTTAAGGATTTCCCCGACTGAGGCTTCGCCAGGGACCCCTCTGGCTTAAGTTAGCCTCTCAAGATAAGCTTGTTCCTACGCTCCTGCAGGACTCTCGGGCTGAAAGCATGACAGACCGAGCAGGAGTCCTGCAGGTGTAAGGGACCCAAGCAATAAACACAAGAAGTGTGACAGTCTGTCGGAGACATCTTTTGACAGCACGAGTCACACTTCTTGAAGCCTGAAACTTTAGTATCCTTGGACATACTGGCAAGGGGATACCAAAGGGAGGATATTAAACTAGTGCTTAAACAAGGCACACAGAAACACACACACACGCACTAGTTAAACTAACAACAATAACAACAAGAATATCCACTAGTAAATATATACAAATATTACAAGGCTATATAACTGTAGCTATGAAAGGCTAAACACTACTCTTATCAGGTACAAAAAGGGTGGGGTTAGCCACTAAAGAGAAGAAACAAGGGGGGGGGGGGTAGAAACTCTCTAACAAAAAACGAGTTTCCTGAGTGGGAAAAACTAGGGGATACACATTCTAATTATACTAAAAGGGAACTAATTATACTAAAAGGGAAAGACTATCTATATAAAACAGAAATACACAGGTAAAAATTTAAGCTAATAATACAAAAAAAGATTAATACGACCTGAGCCAGTAAAAGCGCAACCTCGTAGCTGAAGTGGCAAACGAGATCTGGGTATCTAGCGCCAAGCACTGTGGGATATGGGGAGGCCTCGAGCCAGTAAATAGCTCTCGAGCTTTAGTAGATGGCTGAGTCGGAGCCGATGATCGGCTCCGTACCCAACCAGCAAGAATGAAGGCGAGAGAGACAACTTAACATTTAATGTTTCCAGGCTGTGGCAATGTTGAGTCCAAACACTTTTTAGATACCATTGTAGTTTCCTCATATGCAGTCTTGCATAAGAAATTCGCAGAATGCAGGATGCCATGAAACCCAAAGCCTGCAGAATTTTTCTTGCAGATAACTGGTCTTTGTTGCCAATATTTTGAAGTAAGAAGTCAGCTGCCTTTGTTTGTCTGGCGTGAGATAAGCCATCTGGGCAGGTGTATTTAAGCTTGCACCAAGGAATATTATCTGAGAGGGTACTATTTTTGATTTCTTTTCGTTTACTGTGTACCCTAGGCAAATTAGTAATCTTTTTACAAATGCCAGATGCTTTAGTAGAATGTCCTTGTTCTCTGCTTGAATAAGGCAGTCGTCCAAGTAAGGATATATTTGAATTCCTCTTTGTCTGCAAAATGTAATTACTGGTGCCAGGCATTTTGTGAAGTCCCTGGACGCAGTAGATAAGCCAAAGGGCAGTGCAGAGAATTGGTAATGCATTGAGCCAGCTATGAATCTGAGGTATCTTCTGCAAGATTGTCTGCTTGGGACATGCAGGCATGCCTCTTTTAGGTCCAATGTTACAAGCCAAGCCTTCTTGCCCAGCATGGGCAGAAGTTGTTGCAGAGTCAACATTTTGAATTTTGGAATGTCCAGAAATGTGTTTAGAGAAGATAGGTCGAGTATTGGTCTCCAGGCTTTGTCCTTTCTGGGTACCAAGAAAAGTCTTGAGTAAAATCCTTGTCCCTGCTCTTGCTGCAGCACTCGCTGAATGGCCCTCATGTCCATGAGAGATTAAACTTGTTTCTGTGCCTCTGCCCACTGATTGTGTGGCAGGTCTGGCATACCTTTTGTCCTTGGCAGGGTGTGTAAATAGAACCTGTAGCCCTGTGACACTATATTCAAGACCCATTTGTCCTGGGTGATCATGTGCCAATTTTGTGAAAAAAGTGCTAGTTTTCCCCCTAAGGGGGCTGCCAAAAGATAAGTGCTTGGTGCTGGCAGAGGAAAGTCATTGGGACTGTTTCCTGTATGGCTGAGATTTGTCTTCTCCGCTTTTGGAGGTAGAAGCACCCCACTGTTTAGACCTGTATGAGCCTTGGGGCTGTGATTTGCCTCTGGGGCGTCTGTATCTGCCTCTTTGTGGCCTGTCTGACAATGGAAAGGACCAATTCTTTGAAGGCCAGTTCCTGCTAAATCTGGGTGGCTGTACCTGTAAGAAATCCTTAACTGTCTGCAGAGATTTTGCTTTGTCCTCCATTTTCTTCAACACCTCTTCTGCTTTAACACCAAACAAAGTATCATGCTGTAGTGGAGCATCTAATAATTTTGCTTTAACATAATCAGGCAGATTCTGTTCCTTTAACCAAGCATGCCTCCTAATGACAGTACCCGTAACAGCAGCCCTGCAGGCCTGCAGAGAGTCAAAACCACATTGCAAAGTATGCTTTCCCGCTTGTTCAGCTGCATGCAATAAATCCTGCATTTCTTTGTTTTCTGCACATTCAGAACTTGTCAACATTTTCTGTTTAAGCAGTGACATTAAGTATTGCTGACATTTAAGCATATGAAACTGACAATTTAAAGCTCTTACAGCCAAGGTAGCAAAAGTATAAATGTTTTCCCCCATCTGTCCAGTGCCCTTGAATCTCTGTCTGAGGGGATAGGGTTTTTTGCAGTGGAAGCCTTGACCCCTTTGGGACCCGGAGATATAGTTCCTGGGTCTGCAGCAGGGTTTTTATAAAGAAATTTATGGGAATCTTGAACCCTGTAGTATCTGTCTGGCTTCACAGGTGCTGGAGGGTAAAGAGCCTGGAGACAGTCCGGACTCTGAAAATACATCATCTACAATGTCTAACACAGGAGGAATAGCAAGAGGCCTATGCTGAGGAAGTAAAAGGAAGTCTCTAAGCCTTTTCTTAGATTCGGAGTAGTCTTGGCTCTCCCAGAGGAAGTACTCCCTCATGGTATGCAGGGTTTCCCCAAAAGAATAATCCTCAGGAGGAGAGGCTGAAGGGATAGATTCTTCAGCATCAGAATCCTCATAGGGAGGAAGAGAGTATTCATGTTCAGAAGAGGAATCAGAGGAAATGGAAACCTGATCTAAAGATTCATATTCTGTCTCTTGCCTAGGCCTCTTATCAGAAGGGGGATGGGAACCCCTGATCAAAGTAATTAGGTGTTCGGCCATTTTGAGCATCTGTTTTTTTAGGCATGGAGGCCTGTCCATGGGATTGCTGTACTTGTTTCTTTGTCTTTAGTGGAGCTTTAGACTTTGCCTTTGAAGCTGAAGTCGGTTTTACATATAACTGTGTAGGCCTGAAAACACCCTCAGAAGCCGATGCCTGCTCAGCGGCTCTGGACCCATCTGAAGGGATATTTTCCGAGAGTCCAATACCTTGAGTTTCCTGTGGCCTAGTCGGCTCCATGTGGGAGTCGGAAGCGGCTTGCAGCTCTGAGGTAGTGGGAGTCAGGGGCTGCGAAAACGCTTCACTGAGAACCGGTGACAGGCATAAAAGAAGTCTCGTCAGTTTTGGACCTCTGATGCCTGTCCTTTTCCTTGCGTTTTTTTGTGAATTGCGAAGTCGGATGGCTATCTGACGACATTGTGTAATTAAATCTTCGGCCAAAGTAGTGAAATGTAAAATCGTGCCGACGCTTAATAGTGCATTGGTTAAATCTAGCACAAAACCTACAATTAGCGATGTCGTGATCAGGGCCTAGGCAAGGAATACAATAAGAATGGAAGTCCTTATGAGGTATTTGCTTCCCACAAGAAATACAATTAACTTTTTCTAACATCGGTCTGGACCAAGAAAAAAGTTTCCCCAACGGGGTACTTAGCTTTAAATGAAGACTCCGGATCTGAAATTCGAACACGAAAATCTCAGGAGTCGGCAGACCGGCACTTGCGAACTGCTTTTGCTTCAGGCACCGCGTGGCAAGAAAAACTTTAGAAAATGGTGTCGGCTGCATCTTTTATACCTCTGGCGCACTGACGTCAGAGAAGAGGCGACAGCAACCGACGCCGGACCAAGACTTTGAAATTCAGGCCGACTGCGGGTAGCCTGCCAGCAGGATAACACAAATGTAATGACTGCAACAGTGAAACATGAACATCAAGTGTTTGAGGTCCGGGAGTTCCTTCCCATTTTGTTGGGAGGGCCTTGAACAGCTCATCCACATTAGTCCCAAAAGGTGCAGAGTTATCCAGGGGAGCATCCAAGAGTATGGCCCTAATATCATCAGGCAAAGTCTGTAGTCTTAACCATGAGTATCTTTCAAGGACCGAGGCAGAGGCTGCTGATCTGGAACAGGCTTCTGCAGCATCAAAGCTGCATCTAACTGAATGTCTTGTTACTTATGACAATGACATAAAGCTAGATATTTGAGCCTTAGAAAGTGAGTCAGAGATCTGCAAAAAGCTTGGTGACCCGAGTCAAAAGGGCCAAGGCATACTTGAGACATATGAGTCTGCTAATTTACTGCCCTTAAGGCCAAGGTAGCAGAAGTGTAAACATTTTTGCCAATGCGCTCCACTGCCTTACTGTCCTCATCGGTGGGAAGGGCAGAGGTGGAGGGAAGTAGTCTGGCTGGTTTATCTTCAAAAACTGAAATAGTGTCAGGATCTGCAACAAAGCATTTAATCAGGAATTTCAGCCCTTCAGGGGCCATATAGAACCTGTCAGGCCATCAAGGGGCAGGTGGTTGGCAATCAGGATTCACAGATGCTGCATGAAAGCATCCAAGAAGGCTGGTAAGATCGCAGGAATGGCAGAAGTAGCAGGGGTGTCCATCTCCAAGAGCTCACAGTAACTTTTTTTGGACCTCTGACACTTCAGAGGAATCCCACTTAAAATATTCTCTCATTTTGGAGATGGTCTCACCAAATACAGATCCAAAAGACAAACTAGGAATATCAAACCACGACAAGGAAACCAACTGCTGCTTGAAACCACTCGTTTATTTTGTCAAAACACAAGGTTTAGCACTTTCACTGCTTTGGTAGGAACTTCATCATAATCACTACAGCAAGTCCAAATGACCCTTAACCCCAGATCTCTTTTGAAGCTGTGGATGACAGCTAGAATAATGCAAATAGCTGTTTGAGGAGGTGGGCTTACAAAAAAGTGGAGACATAACCCGCACTGTCATTTTTATTCATCAACAGTTTTAAAACTTAAGAATTATGTTATTTACTGGAAGTCTTTTATACAGTTATGTGATTCTCTTTTTATACAGCCATGTGATTCTCTTTTTATACAGCCATGTGATTCTCTTTTTATACAGCCATGTGATTCTCTTTTTATACAATCATGTGATTTTTAATTTGATTCTCATTAGTTGTAATAGTATATTTAAATAGTTTTGTGTTTTAACATTGTTCTGATAAAGTTCCTAACATAGAAATGAAAGCGCTAAACCGTCTTTTCTGGCCAAATAAACAAGTGGTTTCATGCAGCAAGTGGTTTCCTTATCATGGTATGGTCTCATCAAAGGTGTGGTCCTCTCCTGGAGAGTCTGTCTTAGCAGAGTCCTCCTCTGGGGAAGAATACCCAAGCGGGGATGGCATCTAACACACAAAAAAGAGAATCCTCTGAAGAGGAGTCTGAAGAATCCTCAGCTTCAGGTTGGAGACTGTCCTCGAACAGAGGCCTGAGACTAACAAGTAGGGGACCAGGCAGTGGAGAAGCAGGCATAGCAGGCCTGAAGGCCATAAAAGCATTAAAAAGGCTCTGGGAAAAGGCCTTCCAGTCAGGTTGCCTTTCTGCAGAGGAGGAGACAGGTTTAGTCTTTTGCTTCTTTTTCAGGGAAGGCCTAGCGGGCGTAGGGCCTAGATTCTGTTTGCTCTGAAGCAGTGGAAGAGCCTGTATGGGCGGCTGTAACAAGCTGAGGTTCCCCCTCGTTATTGTCGGCAGACGTCTGTGAGACTTCCATGGACGTGCATTCTGTCGTAGGTCCTGTGGCCTCCTAAGTGGTACCCGCTATGCCTATATCAGCAGATTCCAAACATTCCTCCAGGCAAACGGCCACAGGAGGGACGCTGGGTGGAGGAAGTGCAGCAGCATGTTCGGGCATGGAAACTGTGACCTTTTTGGGTGGCTCTGTGGTCTGACTGGACAGCCTTTCCATTGCTAGCATCAAGCTTTTAAGATGCTGTTTTTCTACGTAAATATTAAAGGTGTGCAGAAGACTGCAGTGTGTCTTGGGTATGAAGGCCTGACAGATAGTGCAAGTTTGATGGTAGTGTGTTGGCCCTAGCCAGAAAAGGCAGAGCTCGTGGGCATCCTTATGGGGGGATCGGACATCTGCACCTGCACTTGCCTGTTTAGGTTCATGTCATCCAGAACAGGAATGCAGTGATAGAAAAGAATCAAAAAAACGGCCCCAATGAGATACTTATCTTTTAAATTCGGAGATCCGACGGCAGAAAGAGCTGATGTTCAACTCTCGGCACAGAAGTTCCGGGGAAAGGTACGTGCAGACATCACTTTTATGGCCCATGCACTCTCAGCCAATGTCAGACATCCCACATACCTAGCAGTGACTAGAAGCTTTTGTATACTGGCTAGACATTCAGGTAACTAGCAGAGGATAACCAAAGTGTTTTGAATACTGCAACATAACAATAAAAGGGCATAATCTGTTTGAAATGTGAGGGCATAATTTGATATGTTAGGGGTTGGTGCATTATGGGCAAGGGAGAAGCTTGAGAGCTTTTTGGTTACATGAGCTTTAGTAACAGCAGAACCCAACAATTGAGTTTAGGCTCCACCCACATGAATTTACAATGCAAACTTCCAGAGCTCCATTGGAAGGAACAAGTTAAGCAGTTAATTTGTGTTAAAACTAATGCACCTTAAAAGGGGTAAAATCTCATTCTGTCTACATGCAGCTGTTATAGCCACTGCGGCCTTCCCTCAGTAGTATTCCTAGTGGGTAGGTTTCAGTCTTTGTCTATGATCTGCCTATAGAATTCATCCTCACAAACTGTGCACAAACAATCTAGTCTCCAAAAATCTAGTCTCCAATGTAAAAATAAAATTGGATTAAGAGGTTTTTAGAGAGGGATATAATGTTGGCTTCATTAATGAAATTATGAATGAGATTCAGTTAAAATGACAAGAAAATTATAAACCTATTTTAAACAAGACCAACGTGGTATCAGAATTAGGTAGAATACATCCAAATACCATGAGTGAAGTAGCTATAAAAAGAGCCTTTCCCTTACCAATTTCTAAGGACATGGTTCTAATCAAAAACATTTTAAATGACAATTGGAAAATTATTTTAGGTAATAGACTTGTCAAATGTTTTAGGTGACAAATCAGTGTTTAACTACAAAAGTAAAAACTTGAAATCTATATTAGAAAGATGAAAATATGTAGAAATAACAGTTATTGTCTATGGAACTTTTAAGCGAGACACCTGTGAATTCTGTAAATATATTTCAGACTCATCAAATATTTACGGTAAAAGTTTTAAAGAAATAATTTGAGCCAAAGGTCATTTTACTTGCAATTCATGTGGGCTAGTGTACTTACCCCTCTTGTGAAACGTTACATTTTTTACACAGGAAAAACAACAAGAAAACTTTTCAAAAGAATACATGATCATATCACAGCTATTAAGAAATGTGATTTCTGTAATGCTTAAGCAAAATATGCCAATGAATGCATTGCTTTTAAGAAATTTACATTTTTTTGTATTACAAAAAGTTAAAATTGATGGGTTTTTGGGTGATACATTGCCATTCTAACAATGTTTTTTTATTTAACCCAGAGACTGTAAAAAAATCCAGTATCAAGCATAAATTTTATTTATTTATTTTTTATGTAATTATATTACGAATTATACAGGGTTATTTAAGGCACATTTAAACTGATGACAAGTCGATTTGTTGATTATTTTTATTGGAGCTGTTTAGTCTTGAGACTTTATATTTTTACATAATCAGAATGCATGAAACTACGCCTCTTTCTTTTTAAGTTCCAAGTGAATAAAGAACAAAAGAGGTAACTCAATCTGCAACTTGAACTCTTGTATTCCTGGTTTGACTCAATAAAAAAGTTTGTGTTTCATTCTTAAATGCATTCAAGAATAAAAATTACATTAAACTAAACAGCAGAGAAATACAAATTACCTTTCGGCTTCATGCTTATCAGGTTTCCTTCTACCTGGATGTCCATCATCATCATGCAGTCTTTCTTTTCTTCTCCTTTCAATATCATGTCGAAGATCATTTGGATCATCAATGGTTCCACCACTACTTGTAGCCTGTTGACAATTAAATGAAATTTCTAATAAATATTCAGAAATATCTTCTGTAAACTAACAAATGGACCGATAAATTCAATTTCTAATTGATTTTTAGAATCAAAAAAGTATGAAACAAATGAAATGCGCAGCGGTACCCTACAATGCCAATACACCAAACAGTGTTACTGACAGCTCTTGGGGATGTAACAAAGTACACACTTGAAGAAAGTACAACTCTACTGCTAAACTAAAGCAAATGCAGTATCCACAGAAAATGTAAGTGGGAACAGAGGAAAGACAGCAAAAGTGTAATACACTGTACAGGTGTGACTGAATTAGCATATCTTCGTGAGATATTTTCAGCATACTAACTCTTAATTCATTTCTCAGTCATGGCACCTTTGTACTTAAATGGAAAAAGAAAGAAGTAACTAAATAGAAGGGATACGATCACATCATATTCAGGAAGAAATCACGGAGCCCATATGCATGTAGATAAAAAAATATAAATGAAACATGGCTAACTAAACATCTAAATTTTAAATACTGAAATGCTTGAAATGATGCAACTGTGAAAAGCTTGCTCTGAATTGTACATAGTACATTTTCATACACAATAAACAGGTCCCCTTCCACATGCATCCTGATGAAATCTCTGTAGCTGTGACTAGGGCCGATTCAGAAAGGTTACCACAGTGTACATAGAGTGTAAACCTTGTGATAACCATCTCAGACTCAGGAAAAGCCCTACCAAAGTGCTTTAGCATGAAAAAGTGGAGCACCATGCTGGGCTGTCTCTGCTGATGTGCTAAACAGCAGCATAGCTAGGGTGGGGCGAAAGGTGCAACTGCCGCAGGAGCAAAGTGTTAAGAGGTGCTATCACCCATCCATCCCAATCGCTCTCTAGTACAACTGCATTTGCGGTCAAACCAGAGTACTGTAGCACACCGTGTGTGGCCTAAACTGTAGAAATTGCTTGCAGTTTAAATATCAAAAAGAATGTATTTACTTTTTAACTAAAACCTGAGCTCTGTAGCACTCCAGAGTATAAACTGTAGCAACTGTGTGCTACATTTGTAGAAAGCAGTTTTCTACAGTTTAAATGAAAAACTTTTTTATACATATATTTTTTTAAAAAAATGCAAGGAAGGAGGATTTGGGGCAGGGCACAGAAATGGGACCTGAGGAAGAGGTGGCTTGTCTGGTTGGTGAGACAGTAGAAGGAACACTTTCTCTTCACGTGGAAGAGCTTGAAATGTCTCAGAAGCCATGGATTGGGTACTGTCTGCAGGAATCACCCTACAAGTTTTGCAGAAGGTGTGTGTGTGTGTGTGTGTGTGTGTGTGTGTGTGTGTGTGTGTGTGTGTGTGTGTGTGTGTGTGTGTGTGTGTGTATACTTGAAGAGATGAGGGTGTTGGGTCCTAGTTGTTGGAACTGGCACTGGTTGAGCCAGCCATGCTTCTGGGGCTAAATACTAATGTGGCATTCCAGAGTAGGCATATACTAGACATGTTCTCCCCAGAAATGCCTTAAAGTAACAATACTGCTCATGTTCATGAACATGGCCAAAAGTTCACATTCATCCATGAAGGTACAGTGGAGCTGTATGTGACAGAATGAATGTGTGGATCTGGGAGGTCTTAGTAGGAAGGCTACTTAGGGTAAGCGTATATGCATGAGTGAATGGGTCTGTGAGGGCAAATGGGGTGCATGCGCGCGCGTGTGTGTGTGTAGATGGAGATTATACAAGAGTAGGGTGTGGGGACCTGTTACATCCCCAAACACCCCTACATCAATAAGTTAACACTGCAACACTTGGTGGGGGGGGGTTGG
The DNA here is from genome assembly GCF_019279795.1 of Protopterus annectens. Classification (NCBI taxonomy): domain Eukaryota; kingdom Metazoa; phylum Chordata; order Ceratodontiformes; family Protopteridae; genus Protopterus; species Protopterus annectens. Next base: position 282,435,546 of record NC_056735.1, on the reverse strand, counting down.
GGAACACCAGGGATACTCTATATAGTATGTCCTAAAGCCACTACACAGAGATTAAAACCCTGTACCCTCCCATGTCACACAGGATATTAGGCCTCTCAGCCATCATTAGATACAAGGGATACTTGAAAATACTACCAAAGAGTTTTGGAAAAAAAAAAAAATACAAAGTGCAGGGACCGGGTAAGTTTTGAACCCTGCACCTTTGATACAGAAAACATCAGCATCAACCTACTACACTAAATCAGTTAAGTGTAGACAGGATTATTTTAAATACTAATTAGTATGAAACCAATGTCTGTCATGATTCAGTGACTATAACCGTCTGTGACTTATAAGGGAAGGAGTACCTTATAACAGCAATGGCATGAGTATGTCTGTATGGGAGTGCTGGGGTACAATAGATAACACCAGGGTGAATATTTAAACTATTACAGGACTTAATGTAAAAGTACAGCACACTATGCAGTGTATGCACAGTGGTTTCATGATGTACGACGGCAGGGACAAAATAATATGAACTGACAATGGGGATGTTTTGTCAACTCAGGGACAGGTAATAGGTATTTCATTTAGTGTGTGTGTGTGTCTGTAACCTAACTTGAATGAGTGGGATGCCTGTGCCAGCATGATGCATGGGCCACTAATGCTGGCTACCACAGGAAAATGGGGAATTGCACTTGAGGTAGTTCAGGGCAATTCGGACATATACAAACTAGCCAATAATGAGGCCTTTCCTTGTTACTGCTAACATGCCTCGGAACCGCAAATTGTGTAAACACCCCCGTTTTTTTTTTTTTTTTTTTTTTACTGCATCTCTGTCATTGCTGGGTTTCTTTTTGAATTCCTGGGAAAGTGCAGTCTGCAAAACTCAAGTGTGATATTTATTAATGCATGTTATTAACGGTCAGAGGAGAATACATTTAAATTTGGCAAAAAACAAAAGGTTGTGAAATGTTAGTAATATCTGAAGTTACTTTATTTACATTTTTACTGCATTCTCTCTTCTGTTGGAGACTTTTGCAGCAGCAGGATGTCTACCAGTTTTACTACAGTTCTTTAAATGTTTTGGCTTCCTTGCAGATTATGTACTTTTTTCTAGCAGTTTAGATGGTGATCATTTTTCCCCATGCAGTTTACACAGTGACCAATGTGCGTGAAACTTGCCTATGTTTGCGAACAATCCTCTGTAAGCTCTAGGTGCCTTGAAACCTTGAGTACTGGTCAAAATTTTCACTTATGGCGCAAGATGGTTGCCATCTTTAAAATCCTGCTTGTGCTTAACAAATTTAAGCCTTGTGAAAGTTAGGGCATGAAGTTAGGATTTGAACTAAATGGTCTAGAAGGTACCAAAAGAGGCATGGCAGTGGGAAAAATATCTTGACATTACATGTGTTAATGGCAACACCTGTTGAAGCTAAACATTTGGTAGAACTTTGAGAGCAAAAACAAAAAAAAGTTGGACAAAAAATAAAAGGTTTATAATGAGCATCAAAATATATAACAAAAAAGAACCCAAAGTGATAACTGAAGATGATGGAGATGTGGTTTTGTAAGGGCACATCATTCCAAGTTTAGTAAAGCTGTGCCTGAGTAGCAGTTATAAGGTGAGGGATTTAAATAAAAATCAGAAAAAAAACAGAAATGACTAAAGTAAAGAAGAATTTAATAATCGCGTACTGATGGAGTGAGGCAGCCACAGGTGCCACAATGAAGTAGTCTGTTTAAATAAAAGAAATCAGACTGTAAACTTGTGGATAGGTAAGAGGGAATACACCATGCAAAAAAAATCAAGAATTCGTCCAAGCTGAACACTTCTAACAAGCACAAAAAGAATATGATGATGAAGATGTCACTTGTAGAAGATATTCACAATGAATCTAGAATGATCTAATATAGATCACTTGAGTCAGCTTAACATGATGAGATAGAACTATACGTTATGTATTTACCATAAAGTACAGTTTTGTACCTACCATAAATGTAGATGTTAGAGTGCTAATACAGCTGCAGTCATAACAGATGTGTTCTCCTGCCGTCAGGCGGGTCCTCGGTCGGCCGAATTCCAAAGTCTAGGTCCGGCATCGGTTGTCGTCGCTTCTTCCCTGACATCAGTGCGACAGGGGTATAAAAGAACCAGCCAACGCCATTTTCTTCAGTTTTTCTTGCCCTAGATGTCAGGTGCCCCCAGAAGGAAGGCAATACATAAATTTGTGTAATAAAGCAATGCCATATAATCAAAATACAGTAGTGCAAGCAAATACATCATGAATGAATACCCCAATCTGGTTGCATGAGGATATGTTAGCCAATAGGCCTGTCCCAAGAGGGGAAGGAGGGAGGGAAACCTGGACTTCAGCTGTATTAGCACTCGAACATCTACATTTATGGTAGGTACAAAACTGTACTATGTTCATCGTGCATACAGCTGCAGTCATAACAGATGGGTAGAATCCCAAAGCTAAGAAAGGGGTGGTAGGCACTAGGTGGAACTAGGAGAAGCCAGAATGCCATGCAAGACTGCAGTGGCAAAGCCCGCTCTAGATTTGGAGTATAGTGGAAGGTGGTAGTGCTTGGAGAAGGTATGCACAGAACTCCAAGTGGCTGCTTCTAAAATATCTTTGGTAGGAACTCCTCTGAGAAAGGCTGCAGAGGTTGCCGTGGCCCTTGTGGAGTGAGATCTGATGCCTGTAGGTACAGTTTTGCCATGAAAAGAATAGCAAAGGTGTATGCAGTGGGCTATCCATTTTGAGATCGTCTATTTGGCAATTGGCTTTCCTTGAGCTCTTATAGCATAGGACACAAAGAGCTGTTCTGATTTTCTGAAAGGCTTTGTTCTGTCCAAATAATAACGCAGTTGTCTGTGGATGTCCAAGGAATGTAGTAATCTCTCCCCTTTGTTTTGAGGATTAGGATAAAAGGTAGGTAAGTGTATGGCCTGATTCAAAGCTACCCTGGATACCACTTTTGGCATAAAGGACGGGTTGGTTCGTAATGAAACTCTGTCCTGACGGAAGATGATAAAAGGCTGCACAGCCATGAGAGCTTGTAGTTCTGAAACTCTACGAGCTGAGGTAATAGCCAGAAGGAAAGCTGTTTTCCAGGACAAATATTGCAAATCTGATGAGGCAGCTGGCTCAAAAGGAGGCAAGGTCAGTTTTTCCAGAATGAAATTGAGATCCCAAGCAGGTATTGGTTGTTTCCTTGGGGGTTTTAGATTCTTAGCCCCTCTGAGGAACTGTCTTAAGAGGGGTTGAGAGAATAAGGGTGGATCAGTGTTGTATTCTGCAGAAATGGCTGAGGCATGGATTTTGGAGGAGGAGAATGAAAGTCCACTGCTTAGCAGCTCAGCTAGATACTGTAATATTTGAGGTAAATTCAGTTTTCCAGGATCCTGGCCCTTTTTCTCATTCCAGACACTAAACCATTTCCATTTTGCGGAGTAAGCTTTTCTAGTAGACAGCCTTCTGGCCTCCAAAATGACATCCTGCACCTCCTTGGAGAGTAGGGTCTGTTGTGATGCTAAGGAATCTTCCATGCGGCTAGATTGAGTGTTTTTAGCTGACTGTGAAGAGTTTTGAAGCTGTGCTGAGTCAGGAGAAGAGGCATTAGAGGCAGGGTCCATGGTGGGGAATGCGTCAGACTCCTCAGGAGTGGGTACCAGTGCTGTCTTGGCTAGTCTGGAGCAATGAGAATCATCTTTGGTCTGTCTGCTCTGGTTTTCAATAGAACTTTGGGCAGCAGAGGAAGAGGTGGGAAGGCATAAACTGTCATTGACGTCCAACTGAAAGAGAGAGCGTCCACTCTCCAGGCCTTTGGATAAAAAATCCTTGAGCAGAATTTTGTCAATTGGTGATTTTTGTGGGAGGCAAAGAGATCTATGTCTGGCCTTCCCCATGCTTGGATTATCTCTGTAAAATCTTGAGGATGCAACTTCCATTCGTGTGGATCTGTCATATTTCTGCTTAGGTTGTCTGCCAGAGTGTTTTCCTTGCCTGGCAAGTATTGTGCTTGTAGCTCAATTTGTAAGTCCATGGCCATGTTCCAAAGTGACATGGCCAGTCTGCATAGGGGGTATGAATGTGTTCCTCCCTGTTTGTTTATGTACCACATTACTGTGGTGTTGTCCGTTCTTATCAATAGTTGACCTGGTTGCAGAAGGTCTTTGAAAGCTATAATAGCATTTATTACTGCTAGCATTTCCTTTTGATTGATGTGAAGGTGCTTTACTTTTTGGGACCATTTGCCCTGAATGCACCGATCTGTCATGTGCACCCCCCAGGCATAGTCCGAGGCGTCTGTTGTGAAGACTTGATTTGCTTGAGGCTTGCTGAATGGGAGACCTGTGTTTGTTTGGCATGCTTCAGCCCACCACAGAAATTCCTTTTGAAGACATGGAATTAGTGGTATTATTGTTTCCAAACTGTGGCTGTGTTGAGACCATAGGTTTTTCAGGTACCATTGAAGTTTCCTCATATGCAGCTTTGCACATGGGATTAGTAAGATGCAAGATGCCATGAATTCCAGAGCCTGCAGGATTTTCCTTGCAGTCAGCCTGGTGCAATTTGCTAGTGCTCTGAAGTATTGAGTTAGTTGCCCCTGCTTCTCTGGCGTGAGGTAGACCATCTGGGTGTTTGTGTCCAAGTTGGCACCCAGGAAAATTATTTCCCGAGAGGGTATTAGCCTTGATTTCTTTTTGTTGACTGTGTATCCCAGAGAATTCAACAACATTATTACATAAGCCAGATGTTTCAGAAGAATGTCCTTGCTGTCCACTTGGATCAGGCAGTCGTCCAAATAGGGGTATATTTGTATCCCTTGAAGTCTGCAGTAGGCAATTACTGATGCCAGGCATTTCGTGAATACTCTGGGCGCAGTAGATAAGCCAAAGGGCAATGCAGAGAATTGATAATGGGTTGAACCTGCAAGAAATCTGAGGTATCTTCTGCAATTTTGTCTGATTGGGACATGCAGGTATGCCCCCTTGAGGTCCAATGTTACCAGCCAAGACTCCTTGCCCAGCATGGGAAGAAGCTGCTGTAGAGTGAGCATCTTGAATTTTGGTACGAGTAGAAATGTGTTTAGGATGGATAGGTCCCAAAATAGGTCTCCAATCTTTTCCCTTCCTTGGTACCAGGAATAGCCTGGAATAAAAACCTTGACGTTGTTCGTGCGTAGGTACCTCTTGAATAGCTTTCATGTCTATGAGATCTGTAATTTGTCTCTGTGTGTCTGCCCTTTGATTGTGTGGCAGGTTTGGCATGCCTCTCATTTTTGGAAGGGTGTGAAAATGGAATCTGTAGCCTCTGTTTATAATGTCCAGGATCCATTTGTCTTTTGTGACAATATGCCAATTCTTTGAAAATAATGCCAGTTTTCCACCTAAGGGTGCTGCCACTTGAGTCTTGCTTGGCATGCAAAGGGGAAAGTCATTGGGCTTGCTTTCTGAATGGTTGCGAGTTATCCTCAGCACCTCTGTGTAGGTGCTTGCCATTGTCTGCCTCTGAACGATCCTTGGGATTGCCCTCTGCCCCTCGGGCGCCTGTATCTACCTCTTTGGGGTCTGTCCGTGGCTGGAAAGGACCAATTTTTGGAAGGCCAACTTCTACTGAAACGTGGGGGTTGTACCTGTAGAAAATCTTTCACAGTTTGCATTGATTTAGCCTTTTCCTCCATTTTCCTTAATACCTCCTCAGCATTAGTACCAAATAATACATCCTTTTGTAGAGGGACATCTAGTAATTTAGCTATGACATGATCTGGCAAGGTTTGTTCCTTGAGCCAGGCATGTCTACGTATGACTGATCCTGTAACAGCAGCTCTACATGAGGCCTCTAGAGCATCAAAACCACATTGTAAGGTATGTTTACCCACTTGTTCTGCACTATGCATCAAATCCTGCAACTCCTTCAAGTCTGGCTGTTCAGGTTGTGACATTTTACTTTACAATTGTGATAACAAAAACTGTTGGTACTTTAGCATATGCAACGGACAGTTTAATGCCCTCATGGTTAAGGTAGCTGAGGTATATACCTTTTTTCCCCACCTTTCTAAGGATCTGGAATCTCTCTCGGAAGGTAATGGATTTTTAGCAGTGGAGGCCTTAATTCCCTTGGGGCCCTGGGAGATGGTTTCTGGGTCAGCAGCATGGCTTTTGTATAGAAATTTATGTGAGTCAGGAACCCTGTAGTACCTGTCAGGCTTGACTGGGGCTGGAGGTAGAGAATCCGGGTTAAGGCAGGCCTCCGAGTACACATCATCTAGTATGTCCAAGACAGGAGTTATAGCCAGAGGCCTGTGCTGAGGTAGCAAGAGAAATTCCCTAAGCCTTTTCTTGGAATCTGAATAATCTTGGCCTTCCCAGTGGAAGTGTTCTCTTAAGGTATGCAAAGTTTCCCCAAATGAGTAATCCTCTGGGGGGGATACAGAGGGAATGGACTCCTCTGCATCAGAGTCTTCAAAAGGGGAGTAAGAATGTTCCTGATCATCAGTGTGCTCTGAAATAATGGAGCCCTGATCAGAGGAGGGGGATTCTTCCTCCACTCCGGGCCTTTTGTCTGGGGGAGGATGAGAACCCCTGATGAGAGTAATTAAATCCTCAGCCATTTTAAGCATCTGTTTTTTAGGCATGGGGCCTAGAGATGGGCCCTGTGTAGCTTGTCTCTTAGAATGCATGGCTGCTTTAGACTTAGTGAAAGCCTTGATGGAAAAAGAAGAGGAAGGTCTGAAGACACCTTGAGAGGAGGTGGACCTGTCCACATTTTGAGATTCACTGCCAAGAGTGGCTTCGGTATCTGTAGTCGGGGTGTGGGCCGAGGAGCCTGCGACCTCGGGCACAGGAGACACCGCCAATGAAGTGTCGACGGTAGTCAGGGGCTGCATAGACGCCTCGCTGAGAACCGGACCACGTGTAGTCGGCTTTGGAGTGGTGTCGGTAGAGGCCGCGGACTTCATGTGTCGGTCCTTATCTTTGCGCTTTTTAGACAAAACTGGAGTCGGAGTATCCGACGACATAATATAGTTAAATGTTTTGCCAAAATAATGCTGGGCGAACTCCGCCCGATGCTTAATGGTGCGTTTGTTGAATGTAGCACAAAAGCGACAGACCGAGACGCCGTGGTCTGGGCCTAAACAGGGAATACAGAAGGAATGGAAATCCTTATGCAGTATTTGCTTCCCACATGAAATACAATTATTAACTTTGTCTGACATCGGTCTGAGGCAAGAAAAGTTTCCCCAACAGGGTACTTAGCTTTCAAGAAGACTTCGGTTGCAAAATTTTCGTAATTTCAGGAGCTGGCCGACCGGCACTTGCGAACTGCTTCTGCTTCGGGCACCGCGCGGCAAGAAAGACTGAAGAAAATGGCGTCGGCTGGTTCTTTTATACCCCTGTCGCACTGACGTCAGGGAAAAAGCGACTACAACCGACGCTGGACCTAGACTTTGGAATTCGGCCGACCGAGAACCCACCTGACGGCAGGAGAACCCATCTGTTATGACTGCAGCTGTATGCACAATGAACATCTTGGCATTTGTGTCCATTTTCATTCTTCCTCACACATGGGTTCGGATCCGAACCTCATATCACACACTGCCACATACATCAGACTTGGATCCAGCTCTCAAGATCCTCCCTCTACCATAATGCCCTATTCCATCCCCATTGCCTCATATCACATTTGCTGCCTAATCTTCCACTTGACAAGAAAGACAAAAACAGACAAAAGAAAAGACAGGGCTCACACAGTACAGTTGTGTACACTTACCATAAATGTAGATGTTCGAGTGTATTCACTATCGTAGTCATAACATTTGGGTTATCCCTGCCAGCGTAGCCCTCAGTCGGCACGAATACCAGAGGGTAAGTATTTCTGCGTCAGTTGCCATCGCTCTAGGACTGACATCAGGTCATCAGTGGTATAAAATAAGGCAGCCAATGCCATTACATCAGTTCTTCTTGCCCTGTCAGGAGCCCCCAAGAGGGAGCTAGGTTATGGTGGAAGACCACCACAGTAGAAAGTAAATACCAAAAATTCCTTGTAGGGACAGAGACACACACACAGAGTGAGAAACTGAGAGAGAGAGAGAGAGACAAGGGGGATGGAAACCAGGACTGCAACAGTGAATACACTCTAACATCTACATTTATGTTAAGTGCACACAACCGACCGAGGGCTGCCTGAGGCAGGACAACCCACATGTTATGACTGCAGTTGCATTCTTGAAGGACATCTGAGAGAGAGAGAGAGAGACAAGGGGGATGGAGGGATGGAAACCAGGACTGCAACAATGAATACACCCTAACATCTACATTTATGTTAAGTGCACACAACTGTACTATGTTCTTCGTGTTTCACTGTTGCAGTCATCACATTTGGGTTGATTCCCAAAGCTGTAGAAAAGGGTGGAGGCAGTCAAGAAGACTGGAGGCTGGCTACGATGCCCTGCAAGACTGTGGTGGCAAAGCCTGCCCTGGATTTGGAGAAGATAGGCAAGGTGGTAATGCTTGGTGAAGGTATGAACATATGTCCATGTTGCAGCCTCCAGGATGTCCCCAGCGGGGACCCCTCTGAGGAAAGTTGCACAGGTGGAGGTTGCTCTGGTAGAATGTGTCCTGACCCTCTTGGGGGGAGGTTTCCCATGCTGTTTGTACCAGAAATGGATGCAGTGTGCTATCCATTTTTTTGCTTGGATATGGCCTTGAACTCTGCTCCTGTAGCAAAGCTGACTAACAACTGATCAGTCTTTCTAAATGATTTAGTCTGGTCTAGGTAGAATTTGAGCCGTCTGTGCACATCTAGAGAGTGCAGAATCCTTTCCCCTGGTTTTGTGGGTTAGGGAAAAAGGTGGGTAAATGAACGGATTAGTCGAGAGCCACACTGGACACCACTGTTGACATGAAGGATGGGTTAGTCCTGAGGGAGATGCTGTCAGCATGGAAATGATGAAGGGCTCTACAGCCTTAAGTGCTTGTAGCTCGGATACTCTTCTAGTTGAAGTGAAGGCTAGAAGCAAGGCTGTCTTCCAAGAGAGAAACTAAAGTACAGTTTTGTACCTACCATAAATGTAGATGTTTGAGTGTATACACTGCTGCAGTCATTACACTTGGGTTAGTTATCCTGCCGTCAGGCGGTTCCCCGGTCGGCCTGAGTTCCAAAGTCTTGGTCCGGCTTCGGTTGCTGTCGCCTCCTCCCTGACGTCAGTGCGACAGGGGTATACAAGATGCAGCAGACGCCATTTTCTTCAGTTTTTCTTGCCCCAGATGTCAGGTGCCTCTAAATAGGTAGGCAATTCCAATTGCTAATAAAACATACATAATAAAAACAAAAAACAACTTACAGTTACCAGCAAATACTCCCCACAGGTAGTAAGGGTAGAAGACAGAGGTACGTACCAGCCATTAAGAGGGGAAGGAGGGAGGGTAACCTGGACTGCAGCAGTGTATACACTCGAACATCTACATTTATGGTAGGTACAAAACTGTACTATGTTCATCGTGTTACACTGCTGCAGTCATTACACTTGGGTAGAATCCCAATGCTGAGGAAGAGTGGCTGGTTCTATAAGGCATTAGGGGTAGCTATAAGGTCCTACAGCATTGCAGTGGCGAAGCCAGCTCTGGATTTAGAGTATAGAGGCAGATGGTAATGCTTGGTGAAGGTATGTACAGAACTCAAAGTTGCTGCTTCCAAAATATCCTTGGTTGGTACTCCCCTGAGGTAGGCAGTTGAAGTGGCTGTTGCCCTGGTGGAGCGAGATCTAATGCTGCTAGGTACAGGTTTTCCATGGCATGTGTAGCAGAAACGTATACAATGTCCTATCCATTTTGAAATGGTCTGTTTTATTTCTTTGACTTTAAAGGAGGCTTAGACTTAGCTGAGGGTTTAATGCTTAACTGAGTAGGTCTGAAGACACCCTCTGTAGCTGTGGGTTGCTCAGCTACTCCGGATCCCTGTGAAAGGTTAGTCTCGGTAGGCTGAAGAACTTGTGCGTCCGAAGGCCCAGCCGTCTCCACGTGGGAGTCAGAGGCGGCTTGTGGTTTTACAGAAGCGGTCGTCAGGGGCTGCGAAGGCGCCTCGCTGAAAACCGGAGAACCGGTGACTGGCCTAGAAGAGGCTTCATAGTCAGTTTTGGGCCTCGGATGCCTATCCTTGTCTTTGTGCTTTTATGTATTCCGGTCGGAAGTTCCGAAGGCATGGTATAATTGAATTTTCTACCAAAATAATGTCAGGCAAAATCAAACCGACGTTTAATAGTGCGCTTGTTAAACCTAGCACAAAACCAACAACCAGTGACGTTGTGGTCAGGGCCTAGACATGGGATACAATAGGAATGGAAATCCTTATGAGGTATCTGCTTCCCACAAGAAATACAGTTATTAACTTTTACTGACATCGGTCTGAGGCAAGAAAAAGTTTCCCCAACGGGGTACTTGGCTTTGTAGAAGACTTCGGTTCTGGATTCGGAATGAAAATCTCAGGAGACGGCCGACTGGCACTTGCAAACTGCTTTTGCTTCGGGCACCGCGCGGGAAGAAAGACTAAAGAAAATGGCGTCGGCTGCATCTTATATACCCCTGTCGCATTGACGTCAGGGAGGAGGCGACAGCAACAGACGCCGGACCAAGACTTTGGAACTCAGGCCAACTGGGGAACCACCTGATGGCAGGATAACCCAAGTGTAATGACTGCAGAAGTGTAACACAATGAACATCTCTGCTGAAGCTGCTGGTTCAGGGGGGGGGGGGGGGGGCAGGGTGAGCTTTTCCAACAAAAAGTTTAGATCCAAAGCTGGGGCAGGTGTTCTTCTGGGTGGTCTCAAATTGTTAGCCCCTCTCCGAAACTGTTTGATAAGAGGGTGGGAGAAAAGAGGTGTCTCCGTGCTGAAATGAGCAGAGATGGCAGAGGCATGAATTTTATTAGAAGAGAAGGATAGACCCCCATGCAGGTCATCCAGGTAGTCCAGGATGAGAGGTAGGGAGGGCTGTGCCGTTCCAGCTCCCTTAGCCTGGATCCAGGTGCAAAACCTTTTCCACTTGTCAGCATAAGACTTTCTAGTGCTAGGGCGTATGGCCTCACATATAGAACTTGTTTGCTTAAATTGGCAGCTTGTAAAGTGGTCAGGGAATAAGCCAGGCTGCCAGGTTGAGGGTCTGCAATTGGGGATGCATGAATTCTCCATTCCTCTGGATCAGGAGTGTTGGGATCTGAGGGAGATGCCATTGGTGGCAGGAGTGACAGGTTGTGCAGCAGTGGGTACCAGTGCTGGCATGGCCAGTCTGGGGCAATCAGGATTGTCCTCGGTTTTTCCTCCCATATTTTCAGCAGTACCCTTGAAATGAGCAGTAGAGGGGGAAATGCATAGACAGAGAGGTTGACCCACTGGAAGGCTAGAGCATCCACTTTCCAGGCCTTGCTGTGAGGTTCCCTGGTGCAGAATTTGCTGAGCTGATGGTTGGAGTGAGAAGCAAAGAGGTCGACCTTCGGGGTGCTCAATTTCGGGGTTACAAGGGTGAAGGTTCTTTGGACTAGCTGCCACTCGTGTGGGTCCAGATTTCTGCTTAAGTGGTCTGCCAGAGAGTTTAGAGAGCCTTGCAGGAATTGTGCTAACAAGTGTAGTTGCATGGCTGAGGCATTGTGCCAAAGGGTCATGGCGAGCCTGCACAGAGGGTACGAGTGAGTCCCTCCCTGCTTGTTGATATACCACATCACAGTGGTGTCTGTTTCGAAAAGTAGAGGCCCTGGGGAGAGTAGGGGTCTGAAGGCAGTCAGAGCGTGCTGAACAGTTAATATCTCTTTTTGGTTGATGTGCAGATTTATTTGATTTGGGCTCCATTGGCCCAGAATGCACCTGCCGTCCAGGTGTGCACCCCAGGCATAGTCTAATGTGTCTGTGGTGAGGGTCTTGGCGACTTGGGGTTGTGAAAAGGGAAGTCGTTTGTTGTGGCAGCATGCTGCTGCCCACCAAGGAAAATCTTTCCTTAAACAATGCATCATTGGTACAAGAGTTTCCAGGTCTTGGGAATGCTGAAACCAAAGGCTTTTTAGGTACCACTGTAGTTTCCGCATATGCAGTCTGACATATGGAATGAGTAGAATGGAAGAAGCCATGAATCCTAGAGCTTGCAGGATTTTCCTTGCGGATAACTGGTGTCTGGTGGCTAGTTGAGAGAAGTAGGCTGTCAGGCAGGTTTGTTTTTCTGGTGTAAGGAATGCCATCTGGGATGCTGTGTCCAAGCTTGCTCGCAGGAATACACTTTTTTGTGTGGGTACTAGCTTGGATTTCTTTTCGTTGACAGGAACAGGATACTCCAGCGAGGTCAGAAGGTCCTTTACAAAGGTCAGGTGCTTTTAGCAGCTTTTCCTGACTGTCTGCAAAGTATGGGTAAATTTGAATACTTTTTTGTCTGCAAAAAGCACTGGCAGGAGCCAGACATTTTGTGAAAACTCTGGGAGCAGTGGATAAGCCAAAGGGAAGTGCAGAGAACTGAAAGTGCAGTGATCCTGCCCTGAAACGTAGGTATTTCCTGCATGATTCCCTGATGGGGATGTGTAGGAAGGCCTCTTTTAGGTCTAGGGTGGCTAACCAAGCATCCTTGGACAGCATAGGTAGGAGTTGCTGGAGGGTGAGCAATCTGAATTTTGGTATCACTAGAAAGGTGTTTAGAATGGATAGATCGCAGATGGGGCGCCATGTGCTCTCTTTTCTGGGTACCAGGAAGAGTCTGGAGTAGAAACCTTAGCCTATCTGTTCTGCAGGAACATGTTCTACTGCCCGGAGAGAGCAGTGAACGGACTTGCTTTTTGGCCTCTGCCCACTGGTTTGTGGGAAGATCTGGGAACCCTTTTGGGGTTGGTCGAGTGTGGAAGTAAAATCTGCATCCCTGGGACACTATGTTGAGGACCCAGCGGTCGTTGGTAATGGTGGTCCAGGTGCTTGCGTGTAAGGAGAGTTTTCCTCCTAGAGGCAAGAGCAGTTGGGCAGAGGGAGGGGGAGGATGTGTAAAGTCATTGTGAGTTCTTACCATGATGGTGTGGCTTAGTACTCCCTGGCTTTGAAGAGTAGGAACGCCATTGCTTAGATCTCTGCATTCCCTGGGGCTGCTGTATGGGAGGCCTGCTTCCCCAGGGTCTGGGTTGAGCTGACATGGAGGGTGCAGGAAAGGACCAGTGCTTGTAAGGGCAATGCCTACTGAACCTCAGTGGCTGGACCTGCAAAAAGTCTGTCTGCACAGACTTAGCTTTTTCTTGCACCTTTATTAAAACTTCTCCTGCTTTGGTGCTAAACAGATTGTCCTCCTCCAGAGGTGCGTCCAATGATTTTGATTTTACATGGTCTGGCAAGGTCTGTTCCTTAAGCAAGGCATGCCTGCTGAGCACAGAACCTGTGACTGCTGCCCTGCAGGAAGATTCTAGGGCATCAAACCCACACTGCAAGGTATGCTTGCTGACTTGGCTTGCAGAGTGCATAAGCTCCTGTATTTTTTTATTTTCTACAGTCAGGGAAGGTAGATAATTTTTGCTTAATAAGTTCCATGGTATGTTGCTGGTATTTCAGCACGTGGAACTGACAATTTAATGCTCTAATGGCAAGAGTTGCTGAGGTGTATGCTTTTTTATCCAGTCTGTCTAAAGCTCAGGAATCCCTGTCCGAGGGGGTGGTATTCGTAGCTGTAGTGGCTTTTATTCCTTTAGGTCCTTGGGAGATGGCCTCTGGGTCAGCAGTAAGATTTTTGAAAATAAATTTGAGAGAGTAAGGGACTCTGTAGTACCGGTCAGGTTTTCTGGGAGCAGGAGTAAAGTATCAGGAGTTAGACTGGACTCCATAAAGACATCATTCACAACATCCAGAACAGGAGGGATGGCTAAGGGTCTGTGCTGTGGTAAGTCTAAAAATAAACCAAGTCTTTTTTTGGACTGTGGATAATCCTTGCATTCCCAGTGGAAATGCTCTCTCAAAGTATTTAGGGTTTCACCAAAAGAAAAATCTTATGGGGGGAGGCAGAAGGAATGGATCCCTCTGCATCAGAGCCCTCATATGCAAATAAGGGGATGTTTTCATAATCAGAAACCTGAGTCGTCGGACTCTTGGTCAGATAAAGCTGCTGGGGACAAGTCTCTTCTTTTAGCAGAGGAAGGCTGGCTTCCCCTAATCAGCATGATCCGGTCTTCTGCCATTTTAAGCATCTGTGATTGTGGCAAGGAAGCAGGCGCTTGAGTTTGGGTCATAGGTCTTTTAGGCGTAGCTCGTACTCTTGGCCTTAGAAACATGGTAGTTTTAGAAAGAACTAGAGAGGCAAAAGAAATAGTGGGTTTGTGTAGAATATTGGTAGTGCGAAGAACTTCCTCAGAAGCTGGTGCCTGCACAGCGGCTCCGGGTCCATCCAAGGTAGAGACATCCGCAGGTTCCGTAGTCAGAGTCTTGCGGCATACCAGACTCTGAATGGGTCTCAGTAGCAGCCTGCGAATCCATCGAAGTGGGAATCAGCGGCTGTGAAAGCGCCTCACTGCGTACCAACGAACTGGCAACTAGCATAGTCAGCAGTTTTGGACCTGTGCTGTCCGTCTCAGTCTTTATCCTTACGTTTTTTCAGAAGATCAGTAGTCGGATGGCTTACCGAAGCCATTTCAGAATACGGAGATCAAGAACGAAAGTATTTAGCTACAATAAGGGCCCGATGATGAATAGTTTGGGCATTGAACAAAGCACAAACCGACAGCGAGGTACATCGTGGTCTGGGCCTAAAAAGGTGACGCAGTAAGAATGGAAATCTCGGTCTAGTATTTGCATTCCACAGGCGAGACAATTGTTAACTTCTTCTGACATCGGTTAGAGGAAGAAAAAGGGATCCCCAATGGAGTACTTAGTTTTAGAAGACTTCAAGATGATTAAATTTTGGAAACGAAAACTCAGGTAGTGTCTGACCGGCACTTGCGCGAACAACTGCTGCTTCAGGCTCCTTGGCAGGAAAGATTGCTGTAATGGCATCAGCTGCCCGTTTTTATACCACTGACGTCAGTCCTGAAGCGACAGCAACTGAAGCAGAAATACTTAGCCTCTGGGTTTCGGGCCAACTGAGGGCTACCCCTGGCAGGATAACTCAAGTGTGATGACTGCAACAGTGAAACATGAAGAACATCAGTGAAATACAAAGAGCATCTCTGCATTCCCTGTGGCTGCCATCTGGGGGTCTGATTCCCCGGCATCTGGGCTGGACTGGCTTAGTGGGAACGGGAAAGGACAAGTGCTTGGTGGGACAATGCCTGCTGAACCTGGGTGGCTGGACTTGTAAGAAATACTTAATTGTCTGCATAGATTTTGCTTTTTCTGACATCTTTAAGGCCTCTGCTGCCCTTGTGCTAAATAAGTTGTCTTTGTGCAAGGGGCGCATCCAACAATTTATGTTTGACATGGTCTGGCAAGGGCTGTTCCTTAAGACATGCATGTCTTCTAATGACAGATCTGATGACTGCTGCCTTGCAAGAAGCTTCTAGGGTGTCAAAACCCCAGTGCAAGGTGTGCTTATTTACTTGACTTGCAGAATGCATCAACTCTTGTAACACTCTAGATTCTACACAAGCAGGAAAGAAATACATTTTTTGTTTGAGGAGTTCCAGGGTATGTTGCTGAAATTTTAGCATATGGAACTGACAATTTAGTGCCCTAACAGCAAGAGTAGCTAAGGAGTATACTTTTTTTTTTTTTTTTTTACCATAGCTGTCTAGTGCTCGGGAATCCCTATTTGAGAGGGTGGGATTCTTAGCAGATGTTACTTTAATCCCTTTAGGCCCTTGAGAACTTACCTCAGGGTCAGCAGTAAGATTTTTAAAAAGCAATTTGTGTGTCAGGGACTCTATAGTACCGGTCTGGTTTTCTGGGTGCAGGAGGGAGGGTGTCAGGACTCAAGCTGGATTTCAGGAAAACATCCTCCACAACATCTGGGACCGAGGGGATGGCCAAGGGTCTGTGCTGTGGAAGAACTAAGAATTCAGAGACTCTTTTTAGACTGAGGTTAGTCCTGACTCTCCCATTGGAAATGCTCCCTTAAGGTAAGAAGGGTTTCCCCAAAGGAAAAATCCTCTGGGGGAGAGGTGGAAGGGATGGAATCCTCTGCATCAGAATCCTCGTAAATAGAGAGGGGTTGCATGTCTTCATATTCAGATGCATCAGAGTCACCTGACTTGTTCAGACAAAAAGTACAGTTGTGTACCTACCATAAATGTAGATGAGTGTATTCACTGTTGCAGTCATTACAATTTGGGTTATCCTGCTGGCAGGCTACCCGCAGTCGGCCTGCATTCCAAAGTCCTGGTCCGGCGTCGGTTGCTGTCGGCTCCTCCCTGACCTCAGTGCGCCAGGGGTATAAAAGATGCAGCAGACACCATTTTCTTCAGTTTTTCTTGCCCCAGACGTCAGGTGTCCCCTAAAGGATAGGCTAAATTATGCCAATAAGCATGCATGCACTAAAGTAAACTTTTCCTTCATCTACAAGCAAATACATCACATACGTTGTATAGAACAGAGAAGTACAGATAAGTTCCAGCAAAGGAAAGGGGGATGGTGGATGGGTAATCTGGACTGCAAAAGTGAATACACTCGAACATCTACATTTATGGTAGGTACACAACTGTACTATGTTCATCGTGTTTCACTGTTGCAGTCATTACAATTGGGTTGAATCCCAAAGCTAATGTTGGGAGGCTGGAGCTAAATAGGATTAGGAGAGGCTATGAGGCTCTGCAGAACTGCACTGGCGAAGCCCGCCCTGGATTTAGAGTAGAGAGGTAAGTGATAGTGCTTTGTAAAAGTGTGCACTGAACTCCAAATTGCAGCCTCTAAGATGTCTTTGGTTGGTACTCCTCTGAGGAAGGCTGCTGAAGTGGCTGCTGCTCTGGTTGAATGGGGCCTAATGCCCTTAGGCACTGATTTGCCATCCTTTGAATAGCAGAAACGAATGCAGTGGCCTATCCACTTTGAAATAGTCTGCTTTCAGATAGCCTTTCCTTGGTATCCTGCAGCATATGCCACTAGAAGTTGTTTGGTCTTTCTGAAAGCTTTGGTTCTGTGCAAGTAGAAGCGTATCTGCCTGTGAATGTCCAAAGAATGCAGAAGTCTCTCACCCTTATTCTGTGGGTTTGGATAAAAGGTAGGCAAATGAATGGTTTGGTTAAGGGCCACACTGGACACCACCTTAGGCATAAAAGTCGGGTCTGTCCTCAGAAAAACCCTGTCAGGATGGAAAATGATAAAAGGTTCCGCAGCCATGAGTGCTTGTAACTGAGACTCGTCTTGCAGAGGTTATTGCTAGGAGCAGAGCTGTTTTCCAGGACAAGAACTTTATATCAGCTGTAGAGGCTGGCTCAAAAGGAGGCAGTGTGAGTTTTTCCAAAACATAATTGAGGTCCCATGCAGGTATTGGTGCTCTCCTTGGAGGTCTTATGTTTTTGGCCCCTCTGAGGTACTGCCTTAGTAATGGATGAGAAAAAATAGGTGGTCAAGTATTGTAATGAGCTGAAATGGGAGATGCATGAATCTTAATTGATGAAAAGGATAGGCCTTTGTCCAGCATCTCAGTTAAGTACTGCAAAATCTGAGGAATATTTGGTACAATCGTGTCAGTTCCTTGTGCCTGGTTCCAAGCACAGAATCTCTTCCATTTTTCTGCATAAGATTTTCTGGAGCTAGGCCTCCTGGCCTCCAAAATAACATCCATCACCGCTTTAGAGAGCGGTGTGTTTTGAATGGCTAAAGTATCCTCCATGCTGCCAGATTTAAGGTCCTGAGTTGGCTGTGCAGGATCTGAATGTTTTGTTGGGTCAATAAGTGAGGAATTTGAGGTAATGTCCAGGCTGGGCATTGAGACAAGTTCTTTAGGATTGGGTATCAGTGCTGATGGGGCCAGTCTGGGGCAATCAGTATCATTTTTGACTTCTCTTGTCTGACCTTTAGGAGTACCTTGGGGAGGAGAGGCAGTGGAGGAAAGGCATATACTGTTACGTGTTTTCAGCTGAAAGATGGAGCATCCGCTTTCCATGCTTGCTTGTGATAGGTCCTTGTGCAGATTCTCTGTAGTTGGCAGTTGTGAGGGGAGGCAAATAGGTCTATGTCCGGGCATCCCCAGTTCCTTGTTATCATGCTGAAGACTTGTGGATCCAATTTCCACTCGTGGGGATCCATTAGGTTTCTGCTTTGTTTGTCTGCCAGAGTATTTATCTTTCTTGGCAGGAATTGTGCTTGCAGATGCACTCGGTAAGTCAATGCTGTGTCCCACAAAGTCATGGCTAGTCTGCATAGGGGGTAGGAATGTGTGCCTCCCTGCTTGTTTATGTACCACATGACTGTAGTATTGTCAGTCTTTATCAATAGTTGTCCTGGATGAAGTAGATCCTTGAAGGCTGTCAGGGCATTCTGAACAGCTAGCATCTCTTTTTGATTGATATGTAGATGCATTTGGCTTGTGGACCATGTGCCCTGAATACATCTTCCTGCCATATGGGACCCCCCCAGGCATAATCTGATGCATATGTTGTTAATGTCTGCCAGGCTGTGGGTAAAGTGAATGGCTGTCCCTTGTGGTGGCGGGCCTTTGCCCACCATCGAAACTCCTGTTGCAGGCAGGGAATGAGGGTAATTGTTTCCAGGCTGTGGCAATGTTGAGTCCAAACACTTTTTAGATACCATTGTAGTTTCCTCATATGCAGTTTTGCATATGGAATTAGCAGAATGCAGGATGCCATGAAGCCCAAAGCCTGCAGAATTTTTCTTGCAGATGACTGGGTCTTTGTTGCCAATATTTTGAAGTAAGTGGTCAGTTGTCTTGGTCTGGCGTGAGATAAGCAATCTGGGCAGTTGTATTTAAGCTTGCACCCAGGTATATTATCTCTTGAGAGGGTACTAGTTTTGATTTCTTTTCGTTTACTGTGCACCCTAGGCATGTTAGTAATCTTTTTACAAACGCCATATGCTGTAGTAGAATGTCCTTCTCTGCTTGAATAAGGCAGTCGTCAAAGTAAGAATAAATTTGTATCCCTCTTTGTCTGCAAAATGCAATTACTGGTGCCAGACATTTTGTGAAGACCCTGGGCGCAGTAGACAAGTCAAAGGGCAGTGCAGAGAATTGGTAGTGCATTGAGCCAGCTATAAATCTGAGGCATCTTCTGCATGATTGTCTGATTGGGACATGCAGGTATGCCTCTTTTAGGTCTAAAGTCACAAGCCAAGCCTTCTTGCCCAGCATAGGCAGAAGCTGCTGAAGAGTCAACATTTTGACTTTTGGAATATCCAGAAACGTGTTTAGAATAGGCAGGTCCAGTACAAGTCTCCAGGCTTTGTCCATTCTGGGCACCAAGAACAGAGTAAAATCGTAGTCCCTGCTCTTGTTGTGGTACTCGCTGAATGGCCCTCATGTCCATGAGGGATGAAACTTGTTTTTGTGCCTCTGCCCATTGGTTGCGTGGCAGGTCTGGCATATCTTTTGCCCTTGGCAGGGTGTGAAAGTCGAACCTGTAGCCCTGTGACACTATATTCAAGACCCATTTGTCCTTGGTGATCATGTTCCAGTTTTGTGAAAAAAGTGCTAGTTTTCCCCCTAAAGGAGCTGCCAGAAGTTAAGTGCTTGGTGCTGGCAGGGGAAAGTCACTGAGATGGTTTTCAGTATCGCTGTGATTTACCTTCTCCGCGTTTGGAGGTAGAAGCACCCCATTGTTTAGACCTGTATGAGCCTTGAGGCTGGGATCTGCCTCTGGGGCATCTGTATCTGCCTCTTTGTGGCCTGTCTGACACTGGAAAGGACCAATTCTTTGTAGGCCAGTTCCTGCTAAATCTGGGAGGCTGTACATATAAGAAATCCTTCACTGTTTGCATAGATCAGCTTTGTCCTCAATTTTCTTCAACACCTCTTCTGCTTTAACACCAAACAAGGTATCATGCTGTAATGGAGCATCTAATAATTTTGCTTTAACATGATCAGGCAGATTCTGTTCCTTTAACCAAGCATGCCTCCTAATGACAGAACCCGTAACAGCGGCCCTGCAGGTGGGCCTCCAGAGAATCAAAACCACATTGCAAAGTATGCTTTCCCACTTGTTCAGCTGCATGCAATAAATCCTGCATTTCTTTGTTTTCTGCACATTCAGAATTTGTCAACATTTTCTGTTTAAGCAGTGACAATGTATTGCTGATATTTAAGCATATGAAAACTACAGTTTTGTACCTACCATAAATGTAGATGTTCGAAGATCCACATTGCTGCAGTCCTTACATATGGGTAGTCCGCTGTCGGCCCGAATACCAAAGTATTAGGCTGACGTCGGTCATGGGCGCTCAGATCTGACATCAGAGCGTCAGGGTATAAAAGTGCATGACCGACGTCATATCCTCAGTCTTTTCTTGCCCCAGATGTCAGAAGGCCCCAAAAAGAAAGGCCACAGCCCAAAAACAGGATACCTCCCAAAAACATGCCCAACAACAACCATCACCCAAACCATATAACCATGCCAAACTACAGAGGGGAAGGAGGGAGGGTAAATTGGACTGCAGCAATGTGGATCTTCGAACATCTACATTTATGGTAGGTACAAAACTGTACTATGTTCTTCATCTCACATTGCTGCAGTCCTTACATATGGGTAGAATCCCAAAGCAGAGGTAAAGGGAGGATGGCAAAATCATAAAGCATTAGGGGCTGCTAAAATGCCCTGTAAAATTGCAGTGGCAAATCCAGCCCTAGACTTAGAATAAAGAGGAAGGTGGTAATGCTTGGAAAAAGTATGTACTGAACTCCAAGTGGCTGCTTCCAAAATATCTTTCGTAGCTACCCCCCTTAGAAAGGCAGTAGAAGTGGCAGTAGCTCTAGTGGAATGAGGTCTGATTCCAGCCGGAATCTCTTTACCATGATGGGAATAACAGAAAGAAATACAAAACCCAATCCATTTAGAAATAGTTTGTTTAGAAACAGGTTTTCCCTGAGAACCCAAAGCAAAAGAAACAAACAACTGCTGAGACTGCCTGAACCCCTTGGTTCTGCTCAAATAATAACGTAACTGCCTGTGAATATCCAAAGTATGCAAAATCCTCTCCCCTTTATTTTGGGGGTTGCATAAAAAGTAGGCAAATGAATAGTTTGGTTCAAGGCCACACTAGAAACCACTTTAGGCATAAAGGAAGGATTAGTACGCAAAGATACCCTATCCTTATGAAAAATCAGGAAAGGTTCCACTGTCATAAGGGCCTGTAATTCAGAAACCCTTCTTGCAGAGGTAATGGCCAACAAAAAAGCAGTCTTCCATGATAAATACTTTAACTCGGCCGTAGCTGCAGGCTCAAAAGGTTGTAGAGTAAGCTTTTCCAACACAAAATTGAGATCCCAAGCAGGAGTAGGAGCTCTACGGGGGTCTTATGTTCTTTGCCCTCTAAGAAATTGCTTAAACAAAGGATGGGAAAATAAAGGAGGGTCACAGTCATAGTGAGCAGAAATGGCTGCAGCATGAACCTTTATCGAGGAGAAAGACAAACCCTTGTCCAATAACTCAGTAAGATATTGAAGAGAAACACTTAAATCAGGTTTGGAAACATCAAAGTCCTTCGCTTTGCTCCAAAGAAAAAATCTCCTCCATTTATCAGCGTAAACTTTCCTTGTACTAGGCCTTCTGGCCTCCAAAATAACATTCAAAACTTGTTGTGGAAGCTGAGACCCTCCAGGGTCTAAAACAGAATATGCCAGGCTGTGAGATGCAGAGACTGAATCTTGACATTGAGGAAGTGGTTGCCCTCCTGAGACAAAAGATGCGGAATCAAAGGCAGAGGCCATGGAGGCTCCTGCCAAACTCCTCAGTAGTGGGTACCAGTGCTGTCGAGGCCAATCCGGCGCTATCAGAATCATGGATGGCTTGTCTTTTCTGGCCTTCAGGAGTACCTTGGGAATGAGAGGCAGAGGTGGAAAGGCATAGACATGAAGATTGCTCCAACTGAATGATAGAGCATCCACCTTCCAAGCTGTGGGATGAAACATTTTTGTGCAAAACTTTGGCAACTGGTAATTTAGTGGAGAAGCGAACAGATCTATGTCTGGAGTCCCCATAACACTGTCAACTTTTGAAACACATGAGGATCCAGTTTCCACTCGTGAGGATCCACAATTTGTCTGCTCAACACATCCGCTAAGGAGTTCTGTGCTCCTGGTAGAAACCTTGCCTGAAGATTGAGGTGTAAACTGAGAGCAGTCTCCCACAAAATCATCGCTTGCCTGCAAAGAGGGTACGAATGGGTTCCCCTTGCTTGTTGATGTACCACATGACAGTAGTGTTGTCTGTTTGAATCAACACCTGTCCTGGGTGAAGCAAATCCTTGAAAGCCATCAATGCAAATTGGACTGCTAACATCTCCTTCAAGTTGATATGCAAATGTTGAAGTCTGACAGGCCACGTGTCTTGCACCCATTTTCCATTGAGGTGTGCTCCCAAGCCTTGTCCGAGGCATCTGTCGTTAGAATCTGACTCGCCTCTGGTCGGGTCACAGAGAGTCCCTTGTTTAGGTGACATTCCTGAGCCCACCACAAAAATTCTTTCTGAATGCAAGGTATTATCTGAATGACAGTGTCTAGATCTTGGCAGTGTTGTGTCCATACATTTTGAGATACCATTGAAGCTTCCTCATATGCAGTTTGGCATTGGGAAGCACCAGAATACAAGATGCCATGAACCCCAAGGCTTGAAGGACTGTCCTTGCAGTCAGCCTGGACTGTAGAGACATTTGATGGAAATAAAGAGAAAGGCTTCTTTGTTTGTCCGGGGTCAAAAAGGCCATCTGGGAAGCTGTATTCAGTCTCACACCCAGAAAGCACATGTCCTGAGAGGGTACTAGACTGGACTTTGTTTCGTTCACAGAATACCCTAGGCATCTTAACACTACCATCACATACTGTAGATGATGCAGAAGTTCGTCTTTGTGTTGTGCAACAATCAGGCAATCTTCCAAATAAGGATAAATCTGTATTCCTCTTAACCTGAAAAAGGCTATCACTGGAGCCAGAACCTTTGTGAACACTCTGGGCGCAGTAGATAAGCCAAAGGGCAATGCAGAGAACTGATAATGTAAATTTCCAGCCCGAAGACGCAGGTACCTCCTGCAACTGGGCCTGATAGGAACATGAAGATAAGCCTCTTTGAGATCCAGAGTTACCATCCAGTGATCTTTTCCCAACAGAGGTAAAAGCTGTTGTAACGTCAGCATTTTGAACTTTGGAATGTCCAGATAAGTGTTGAGGATAGATAAATCCAAAATTGGTCTCCACGTGTTCCCTTTCTTTGGTACTAGAAACAGGCGAGAATAAAATCCTAGTCCCACTTCTGACAGAGGAACTGGCTGTATAGCTCCTACTTGAAGAAGTAAAGAAATCTGCTTGTGAGCCTCTATCCTTTGCGGAGGAGGAACGCCTGGCATGCCTTTGAAAGGAGGCAATGTATGGAAATAGAACTTGTAGCCTCGGTTTATAATGTCCAATACCCATTTGTCCTGGGTGACTAAAAGCCAGTTTTGCTTGAAGAGTGCTAACTTTCCCCCCAAAGGAGCTGCCAGGGAAGAAGAATCTGGCAGCTGAAAATGCAGGTCATTGGGCCTGTTTACGAAAGGACTGGCCCCTGCCCTCACCTGCAGATTGTGCAGGTGAACTCCAAGTTCTAGGCCTGAATGTACTGTGAGCTCTGCCCCTGCCACGTCTAGATCTACCCCTAGACTGAGAATCAGAAGAAGGGTAGGTCCACCCCTTAGTAGGCCAATTTCTACTAAACTTTGGAGGTTGCATCTGCAAAAAAATCTTTAACAGTCTGCATGGACTTAGCCTTGTCTTCCATTTTCTTCAAAACCGACTCCACAGGGGGACCAAACAAAACTTCAGACTGTAAAGGGGCATCCAGAATTCTAGTTTTAACATGCTCGGACAAATTCTGATCCTTAAGCCAGGCGTGCCTACGAAGAACTGAACCAGTGGCAGCCACCCTAGAAGAGGCCTGTACAGCATCAAAAAGTACAGTTTTGTACCTACCATAAATGTAGATGTTCGAGGATCCACATTGCTGCAGTCCTTACTATTGGGTAGTCCGCTGTCCAGTCGGCCCGAATACCAGAGTATATGGCTGACGTCGGTCAGGGCGCATTAGACTGACGTCAGTACGTCAGGGTACTAATGCGCATGACCGACGTTATATCCTCAGTCTTTTCTTGCCCCAGATGTCAGAAGACCCTAAAAAGACAAGGCCCAAAATACCTGCACCAAAAATATGTACAATATATACAGAAATATATACAAAAATATCAACATATAACCTCACCTACACAACCACCCCTAAACACAGAGGGGAAGGAGGGAGGGTAAATTGGACTGCAGCAATGTGGATCCTCGAACATCTACATTTATGGTAGGTACAAAACTGTACTATGTTCTTCGTTCCACATTGCTGCAGTCCTTACTATTGGGTAGAATCCCAAAGCAGAGGTAAGGGAGGCTGGCAAATCATAAAGAAGCAGGAGCTGACAACATGCCTTGCAAAATAGCTGTGGCAAAACCAGCCCTAGACTTAGAGTAGAGAGGAAGGTGATAATGCTTAGAGAAAGTATGCACTGAACTCCATGTAGCTGCCTCCAAAATATCCTTAGTTGCCACCCCCCTTAGAAATGCTGTTGAAGTGGCAGTAGCCCTAGTGGAATGAGGCCTAATCCCAGCTGGAATCTCCTTGCCATGATGGGAATAACAAAATGAAATGCAAAACCCAATCCACTTAGAAATAGTTTGCTTAGACACAGGCTTGCCCTGAGAACTCAAAGCAAAAGAAACAAACAACTGCTGAGACTGCCTGAAGTCCTTAGTCCTGCTTAAATAATAACGAACTGCCTATGTACATCTAAAGTGTGCAAAATCTTTTCCCCTTTATTTTGGGGATCTGCATAGAAAGTAGGCAAATGAATAGTTTGGTTTAAAGCCACACTAGAAACCACCTTAGGCATAAAGGAAGGATTAGTGCGTAATGATACCCTATCCTTATGGAAAATCAGAAAGGGCTCTACTGCCATAAGGGCCTGCAACTCAGAAACCCTTCTTGCAGAAGTAATAGCCAACAAAAAGCAGTCTTCCATGACAAATATTTCAAATCAGCAGTACCCAGGCTCAAAAGGTTGTAGAGTAAGTTTTTCCAACACAAAATTGAGATCCCAAGCAGGAGTAGGAGCTCTCATTGGGGGTCTTATATTCTTTGCCCCTCTGAGAAACTGCTTGAACAAAGGATGCGAAAACAATGGTGGGTCACAATCATAGTGAGCTGAAATTGCTGCAGCATGAATCTTAATGGAAGAGAAGGACAAACCTTTGTCCAATAACTCAGTAAGATATTGAAGAGCCACACTCAAATTAGGCTCAGAAATATCCAAATTCCTTGCTGCACTCCAAAATAAAAATCTCTTCCATTTTTCTCGTACACTTTCCTTGTACTAGGTCTTCTAGCTTCCATAATCACATTTAAAACTTGTTGAGGAAGTTGAGACCGGCTGTCTCTCAAAACAGAATATGCCATGCTGTTAGATGAAGAGAGCGAAGCTTGACATTGAGCAGGTGGCCTTCTCTCTGAGACAACAGGTGCGGAATCAAGGGTAAAGGCCATGGAGGCTTCTTTACTAGACTCCTCAGTAATGGGTACCAGTGCTGCGAGGCCAATCTGGAGCTATTAAAATAATCCTTGGCTTGTCTTGTCTGACCTTTAGAAGCACCTTTGGAAGAAGAGGAAGAGGTGGAAGCATACACATGAAGATTTTCCCAACTGAAAGAGAGAGCATCCACTTTCCAAGCTGTGTGATGTAACCTCTTTGTGCAAAACTTTGGCAGCTGGTGGTTTAGTGGAGAAGCGAACAGATCTATGTCTGGAGTTCCCCAGGACACTGTCAACCTTTGAAATACATGAAGATCCAGTTTCCACTCGTGGGGATCCATGATTTGTCTGCTTAACACATCTGCTAAGGAGTTCTGTGCTCGGCAGAAACCTTGCCTGAAGAGTTAGTTGCAAGCTGAGCAGTCTCCCATAAAATCATTGCTTGCCTGCACAATGGGTAAGAATGTGTTCCCCTTGTTTGTTGATGTACCACATGACAGTTGTGTTGTCTGTTAGAATCAACACCTGCCCTGGAAGAAGTAACTCCTTGAAAGCCATTAATGCAAACTGGACTGCTAACATCTCCTTCATGTTGATATGTAGATGCTGTAGTCTGGCAGGCCACTTGTCTTGTATCCACTTTCCATTTAGATGAGCTCCCCAAGCAATGTCCGAGGCATCTGTCGTTAAAATCTGACTCGCCTCTGGCCGGGTCACAGAGAGTCCCTTGTTTAGGTGACATTCCTGAGCCCACCACAAAATTCTTTTGAAGGCAAGGTATTATTTGAATGACAGTGTCCAAATCCTGGCAGTGCTGTGTCCATACATTTTGAGATACCATTGTAGCTTCCTCATATGCAGTTTGGCATTGGGAAGCACCAGAATACAAGATGCCATGAACCCTAATGCTTGAAGGACTGTCCTTGCAGTCAGCACGGACTGATGAGATAGTTGATGGAAGTAATGTGATAGACTCTTTTGTTTGTCCGGGGTTAAAAGGCCATCTGGGCTGCTGTATTCAGTCTCACACCCAGAAAGCACATGTCTTGAGAGGGTACTAGACTGGACTTTATTTCGTTCACAGAATACCCTAGGCATCTTAGCACTGCTATAACATATTCCAGATGCTGTAGAAGGTCTTCCTTTTCTTGAGCCAGAATCAGGCAGTCGTCCAAGTAAGGATAGATTTGAATTCCTTGTAGCCTGAAGTAAGCTATCACTGGAGCCAGAACCTTTGTGAATACTCTGGGCGCAGTAGATAAGCCAAAGGGCAATGCAGAGAACTGATAATGAGAATGTCCAGCTCGAAACCGCAGATACTTCCTGCAACTTAGCCTTATAGGCACATGAAGATAAGCCTCCTTGAGATCTAAGGTTACCATCCAGTGATCTTTGCCCAGCAGAGGTAAAAGCTGTTGTAACGTCAACATCTTGAACTTTGGAATGTCCAGATAAGTGTTGAGGAGAGATAAATCCAAAATTGGTCTCCACGTGTTCCCCTTCTTTGGTACTAGGAACAGGCGAGAATAAAATCCTAGGCCCCTTTCTGATACAGGGACTGGCTGAATGGCCCCCATCTGGAGTAACTGAGAAATTTGCTTGTGAGCCTCTTTTCTTTGTGGAGGAGGAACGTCTGGCATGCCTTTGAAAGGGGCAATGTATGGAAATAAAACCTGTAACCGTGGTGAATGATATCCAACACCCATCTGTCTTGAGTAATTAAATCCCAATTTTCTTTGAAAAGAGACAGTCTTCCTCCCAAAGGAGCTGCCAGCCGAGAATCTTCTGGCAGCTGAAAAGGCAGGTCATTGGGTCTGTTTACGAAAGGACTGACCCCTGCCCTCACCAGAAGTCTGAGCAGGTGAACTCCCTGTTCTAGGCCTAAAAGAACCTTGAGCTCTGCCCCTACCACGTCTAGACCTACCCCTAGACTGGGAGTCATAAGCAGGATATGTCCACCCCTTAGCAGGCCAATTTCTACTAAACTTGGTGGCTGCACCTGCAAAAATCTTTAACAGTTTGCATAGACTTAGCTTTGTCCTCCATTTTCTTTAAAACTGCTTCCACAGGCGAACCAAACAACACATCAGACTGTAAAGGAGCATCCAAAATCCTTGTCTTAACATGCTCAGCTAAATTCTGATCCCTCAACCAGGCATGCCTGCGAAGAACAGAACTAGTAGCAGCCACCCTCGAGAGGCCTGTACAGCATCAAAACCACATTGCAAAGAATGCTTACCTACTTGTTCAGACACATGAACTAAATCCAGCAACTCTTTACACTCAATACCTTCCGCTAAAGCATCCACCTTAGATTTCAATTGTGAAAGGAGATAATTTTGATATTTTAGCATGTGAAACTGACAATTCAACGCTCTCATGGCTAGAGTGGAAGAAGTATACACTTTCTTTCCCCACCTATCCAAAGCCCTTGCCTCTTTATCAGTGGGAACAGGATTTCTAACCACAGAGGCCTTAACACCTTTAGGCCCCTGAGAAACAGTTTCTGGATCCGCCCTAGGACTCTTAAACAAATACTTATGAGCTTTGGGCACCCTATAGTACCTATCAGGTTTAACAGGAGCAGGAGGCAAAGAGTCAGGGTTCAGGAAGCCTCTGCAAAAACATCTTCCACCACATTCAACACAGGAGGTATAGCTAAGGGCCTATGTTGGGGTAAAATAAGAATTCCTAAGCCTTTTCCTGGAATCAGAGTAATCTTGGCCTTCCCATTTAAAGTGTTCTCTCATGGAATGCAGAGTCTCTGAAAATGAGAAATCCTCAGGAGGAGAAGCTGTAGGAGTGGAATCATCCACATCAGAATCAGAATAAGGTGGAAACTCCTGCAAATCTTCCAGAAGACTCTGAAGCCTCTGAATACTGTTCCAAACACTCAAACTCAGGTTCCACCCTAGGCCTCTTATCAGGAGGGGCATAGAACCTCTAATCATAGTAATCAAATCTTCTGCCATTTTAAGCATATGTTTCTTAGGCACAGAACCTGAAGTGCTAGGAGAAGCCCCACTGAAGCTAAACTTGGCCTACCTCTCAAAGAAGTTTTGGCAACAGAAGGAGAGGCTCTAACTACCTTGGGAAGAGAGGGAAGAACAGTTACCTGAGAAGCCCCTCAGCCTGGCCTACCTCCTGAGAAGGCACATCCTGTAACAGTAAAGTCTCTGCCTGAGACTCCAAAGAAACTCCTGGCAATACCTCTGGCTCCACTGAGCCTTCTAAAGAACCGACGTCCGGGACTGCGGTTCATCAACCCTAGGCTTCGCTGTTTTGTCCTTGCGCTTCTTGACGAAGCGCCGGAGCATCCGACGGCATTTTATAATTGCAACGCTTCCCAAACACTAACCTGGCACAGTCTAACCTCCTCTTAATAGTGCGTTTGTTAAACCTAGCACAAGGGCGGCATCCAACAACGTCGTGCTCAGGCCCTAAACAAGGTATACACAAGGTATGGTAATCCCCATGAGGTATCTGTTTCCCACAAGAAATACAGTTATTCACTTTTTCTGACATCCGGTTAAATACTGAGGCAAGAAAAAACCAAAATGTTCCCCAACGGGGTACTTAGCCAACTCTGATTCGGTCTGAAACTCCGGTTTCGGAAATATTTCAGAACGCCAACCTGCACTCGCAAAACTGCTTCTGCATCGGACCATGCGGCAAAAAGACTGAGGATATGACGTCGGTCATGCGCATTAGTACCCTGACGTACTGACGTCAGTCTAATGCGCCCTGACCGACGTCAGCCATATACTCTGGTATTCGGGCCGACTGGACAGCGGACTACCCAATAGTAAGGACTGCAGCAATGTGGAACGAAGAACATCCACACTGCAAAGAATGCTTACCCACCTGTTCAGAGACATGTACTAAATCTTGCAATTCTTTACACTCTATGCCCTCTGCCAAAGCATCCACTTTAGATTTTAGCTGAGAAAGGAGGAAATTCTGATATTTCAACATATGAAACTGGCAATTTAAAGCCCTCATTGCTAAAGTAGAAGAGGTATACACCCTCTTACCCCATCTATCCAAAGCTCTAGCTTCCTTATCTAGAGGAACCGGATTCTTTACAACAGAAGCTCCCTTAGGCCCCTGACTAATAGTTTCTGGGTCCGCCCTAGGACTCTTATACAGATATTTATGAGCCTCAGGCACCCTGTAATACCTGTCCGGTTTAACTGGCGCAGGAGGCAAAGAATCTGGATTAAGGGAAGCCTCCGAGAAAACATCTTGAACAACATCCAAAACAGGAGGTATAGCCAAGGGTCTATGCTGTGGTAAAAACAAGAATTCCCTAAGCCTCTTCCGTGAATCAGAGAAATCCTGTCCTTCCCACTTAAAATGCTCCCTCATGGAATGCAGAGTTTCTGAAAATGAAAAATCCTCTGGAGGAGAAGCAGAAGGAGTGGAATCCTCTGCATCAGAATCCGAATAAGGGGGAAAATCTTGAATATCTTCAGCAGAAGAGACTGAGTCATCTGAGGCCTGATCCAAACTTTCCAACTCTGGCTCCACCCTGGGCCTCTTGTCAGGAGGGGCATAGAACCTCTAATTAAAGTAATCAAATCTTCTGCCATTTTAAGCATGTGCTTTTTAGGCACAGACCCTGAAGTACCTGGAGGGACACCAGAGGAAGGCAAAACAGACCTGCCCTTAGAAGAAGCCTTAGAAATAGTAGCAGAAGGCCTAACCACCTTAGGCATAGAAGGGAGAACAGTAACCTGAGAGGCCCCTTCAGCTTGACCTGACTCCTGTGAGGCCACATCCTGCAAAATCAAAGTTTCCCCTGACACTCAACAGAAACTACAGCCGGATCCACCTGCTCCACTGTAGTTTCTGCAGGACGGCGTCCAAACGGACGAATCAACCTGTCTAGGTCTCAAGGATTTGTCTTTGCTTCTTAGGCGGGCGTCGGAGGATCCGACGGCATATTATAATTACACCGCTTACCAAAGACTAACCTAGCACAATCTAACATTCTTTTTATAGTGCTTATTAAACCTAGCACAAAACCGACACCCGACTACGTCGTGGTCCGGTCCCAAACAAGGAATGCAAAGAGTGATAATCCCTATCACGGTATCTGTTTCACAAGAAATACAATTATTCACTTTTCTGACATCCGGAATTAACTGAGGCAAGAAAAAACAAAAATATTCCCCAACGGGGTACTTAGCCCAACTTGGTTTCGGTCTGAAACTCAGAATACGAAAATTTCAGAACGCCGAACGGCACTTGCAACGCTGCTTCTGCATCGGACCATGCGGCAAAAAAGACTGAGGATATGACGTCGGTCATGCGCTTTTATACCCTGACGCTCTGATGTCAGATCTGAGCGCCCATGACCGACGTCAGCCTAATACTTTGGTATTCGGGCCGACCGAGGACAGCGGACTACCCATATGTAAGGACTGCAGCAATGTGAGATGAAGAACATCTGACAATTTAAGGCCCTTACGGCCAAGGTAGCAGAAGTGTAAATCTTTTTCCCTCATCTGTCCAGGGCACATGAATCCCTATCCGAGGGGATAGTGTTTTTTGCAGTGGAAGCCTTGACCCCTTTGGGATTCTGAGAGATAGTCTCTGGGTCAGAAGCAGGGGTTTTATAAAGAAATGTATGTGAATCAAAAACCCTGTAGTATCTGTCTGGCTTAACAGGAGCTGGTGGTAGAGAGTCAGGAGACAAACCGGACTCTGAAAATACATCTACAATGTCTAAAACAGGAAGAATAGCAAGGTGCTGAGGTAGTAAAAGGAAGTCTCTGAGCCTTTTCTTAGATTCTGAGTAATCTTGGCTCTCCCAGTGGAAGTGCTCCCTCATAGTATGCAGGGTCTCCCCAAAAGAATCCTCAGGAGGAGAGGCTGAAGGGATAGATTCTTCAGCATCAGAATCCTCATAGGGAGGAAGAGAGTTATTCCTGTTCAGAAGAGGAATCAGAGGAAATGGAAAGCTGATCTGAAAAATCATATTCTGTCTCTTGCCTAGGCCTCTTATCAGGAGGGGGATGGGAACACCTGATCAAAGTAATTAGGTCTTCGGCCATTTTAAGCATCTATTTCTTAGGCATGGAGGCCTGCCCAGGGGAGTGTTGTACTAGTTTCTTTGTCTTTAGAGGTGCTTTAGTCTTTGCCTTTGAAG
The DNA here is from genome assembly GCF_019279795.1 of Protopterus annectens. Lineage (NCBI taxonomy): Eukaryota > Metazoa > Chordata > Ceratodontiformes > Protopteridae > Protopterus > Protopterus annectens. Next base: position 282,403,761 of record NC_056735.1, on the reverse strand, counting down.
CTGAAGTAGTTTTCACATATAACTGTATAGGCCTGAAAACACCCTCAGGAGCAGATGCCTGCTCAGCGGCTCCAGACCCATCTGAGGGAATAGTTTCCGAGGGTCCAATACCTTGAGTATCCAGCAGCCTAGTCGGCTCCGCGTGGGAGTCGGAAGCGGCCTGTGGCTCTGAGGTAGCAGGCGTCAGGGCTGCGAAAGCGCCTCACTGAGAACCGGCGACTGGCCTAGCAGAAGCCTCGTCTGTTTTGGACCACGGATGCCTGTCCTTTTCTTTGCCCTTTTTATAAACTCCGGTAGTCGGCTGTTCCGACGGCATTATATAACTAAATCTTCTGCCAAAGTAATGAAATGCAAAATCGTACCGACGCTTAATAGTGCATTGGTTAAATCTAGCACAAAACTGACAACTAGCAATGTCATGGTCAGGGCCTAGACAAGGAATACGTACAAAAGAGCAGGCTAGCACGTACGGTTGATGCACGGATAAACCAATCATGAATACAAAAGAAAACCCAGCACCCCGAGTAGGTGTAGCAGAAAACTCGTTTACTGTTAACCATTACGGTTTCAGCAATTAGCTTTCTTCAGTGGTATGGTCAGGATGATTGAACAATCCCTATTTATAGGTAATTCAAATGAAAAATATGACAATTTCCTGTTTAAATAAATTATAAACAAAACAATCATCTAATTCATGACCACAAAATGTGAATAAGATAGGACAATGGAAAAAAGAGAAATATAACCAACAATAAACCATCATAGTTTAAAACTAACATGTATTCCAAAATTGGCATGCTGAAAACATGTTAAATAATAATGATAATCATATCGGACCAGGGAAAACTATGTTAAGGTCAGAACAAAAGATAAGAATATATATAACCATATTAAAATAGTAAAGACAGATAGTTTTTCATAACTTGTCATTAAGACCTGGTGGAAACAAACCACTTAATTTAATTATCCATTTGGTTTCCTTGCTGTTTAACAGTTTATGCCATCCAGTTTTAAATGCTCTGTGACCAACAATCTTGTCAATGCAAATGAAAGAAAATTGAGCCGTTTTGTGTACAACAGTATGATTATACAGAGCATTAGTAGCCCAAGCATTTCTTATATATCCTAAATGCTCAGAGATACGGATACGCAACTGTCTAGAAGTTTGACCAATGTAAAATGCCCGACATGTACATGTGGCCAAATATATCACCCAGTCCGTGCTGCAATTGGCAAAATGATTAATGTTGAATATCCTGCCTGTATTCTTGCTAGTGAATTCCTTTGTTGTGAATATATATTTACAAAAAGTGCAGTGACCACAAGGATGACAGCCAATTAATGATCATGAGGTGTAATTCTTTTGTAAAGTGAGAAATGTGATCCTAAAGTTTTGCCTTTGCGGTAGGAATAAAGACATCTGTCATCTAACCACTTAGCCAAATGTGTGTTGGTTCGCAGTATATTCCAATGATTACTGATTATGTCCTGTAATTCGTAGGTGTTCCTGCCAAAAGTAGTTACTAGTCTGAGTAATTGGACTGAGGACTGTGCAGTCCTGTCTTTATAGCCCAACAAACTGTCCCTGGATAAGTTGTTGGTCATACTAGCTGCAGATTGGACATCCATTTTGTTATACCCTCGCTAAATTAATCTGTTCGAGAGATCATTCTGGCAATGCTGAAGGTCTAAATGAGATGAACATATTCTCTTAATTCTGATAAATTGTGATTTGGGAATGTTTCTTATGATGTGTTTAGGGTGGAGACTAGAGGCATGTAGAAGACTATTATATTGTGGATATTTTCTATGCACCGTGGTACGAAGAGTGTTATCCATTTTCTTACTTAAGTGGACATCCAAAAAATCAATTTGGTGTGTGTCATGATTTATTGTGAATCTAACACCCCATTTATTGCTATTCAAATATTCCACAAATTCCATAAGATACTCAATTCCCCCTTTCCAAACCAACCAACAGTCGTCCAGGTACAGTCTCCAAATATCCATTTCAGGCAGATATAGATTGTGTGTTTCATTATATATAATCTGATCTTCCACATATCCCATAAAGAGATCTGCATAGATAGGTGCAAAAGAGGCACCCATCGCCATGCCCTGAATTTGCCAGTAACATTGGTCTTGGAAATAGAACACGTTCTTGGTTAGAACGTGTTCAGCCATACAGATAAGTAAGGTATTAAATCCCGGACTATAGAGGTTGGTCTTGAGCAGCCAATATTCCAATGCCATTAGACCTGCCCGGTGTGGTATACTGGTATATAATGATGTGACATCTAGAATGCACGTGATCTAATTAGCTTCAAGTTGTGATTCAGAGACAATCTGAAGGAATTCAGTGGTATCCTGCAGTCTCGCCCGTACATGTGACAACAAGAGCTTTAAATATTGAATCAAGAAAACTGATAAAGGTTCCGTCAGTGATCCAATGCCTGAAACAATGGGTCTACCAGGAGGTGTAGAAAGGGATTTATGAATTTTGGGCAGAAGATACAAATATTGTTTGACTGGATCCTGAACAGTAAGGTGAAATTTTGTTTTTATACTGATGATGCCCTCTTCAACAGCAAGCTGTAAGAAATTATCTATTTCTTGTTTATATTTGGACGTAGGGTCAATGGGCATATGTAAATAATGCTCAGTATTTGACACTTGCCTTATTCCTTCAGCCCAGTAATAACTGGAATTCATAACCACAATGGCCCCACCCTTGTCTGCAGGAAGAATGGTGATATCTGTATTATTTCTAAGATTGGTAAGGGCCTGTTGTTCCTGAACATTTAGACAGTTTCTGATGGTGTTTCCTATGCCCAACTGGTGGTGTAGATCTTTGAGAACAGCATTCTGGAATATGGCTGCGTGTTTGTCCATTGGAGGACAAAACTTAGAGGGTAAGAATCGAAATTCAGTGGATCTTTGAGTTAAATCCTGTTGATCAAAAAATATTTTTAAGTTCAATCTTCTACAAAAACCTATAACATCTGATGCAAATGTGCTTTCATCAACAAAGAAACCAGGAATAAAACCTAGACCTTTATTTAGCAAAAGCTCTTCCATGGGTGTTAATACATAATCAGAAATGTTATGCACATTTGAACAGTCTATGTTCATTTCACAATTGACAGAAACAGTTCCTCTAACGTTTGCTTCCCCTGTGTCTGTGCCTAAAGGGTGATCAGCATTGCGTACCCTTTTGGGAGTGGGAGAATCCGACATATTAGTGGATTCAGTATCAGTAGTAGATGATTCTTCCCCCGAACTCCTGTTGGGTGATGTACCCCTTTTAAGTATGGATCTGGGCCGCTTTTTGCGTGCATGTGTAAAATTTTTGGTACCCTCTGCAAATCGTACCGCTTTGTATAACTCAAAGGGTTCCCCCTTCTATAATCTTCAATATCTCTGGTAAATTTCTTTAATTTCGTTTCTTTAAGAGTTTTTTCAGAGGCTGAGAGTTCTTTGGATAATTTACTGAGTAATTCTTGAAAGCTTGGTTGATTTTCATATAGCTTTAATTCTTTACACATTTCTTGCACATCACAAGTATTGGTTTGAATAGTCCTGTCATAAAATGAAGACAGAATGTTGACAAATATCATGTCTGAATCCTGTTGTGCAGCATTCCACTCCTTAATCAATAGGTCATCCGGTTGACCAACCAAAGGTTGCAATTTAGTTCTAAGACCCCTCGGGGCTATATTCTGATGTTTATATGCCTTAAATAATCTGGAGTGCCAGATATTGGAACGTAATGTTTTAATTTTTTTACCAAATTGAGTGAACAACATACTACAATCGTCAGCTGGATCAGAGGTTCCACTAGCAGCAGATACATTATTCAAATCAATCCCAAATACATGAATATCATCTTTATATGCGCATAATCTATGTACCATGTCATTTAGATCCATGACAATAGATTGTACGCATGTCAAAACCAAATGTGATGTGTTAATGTCAAATTAGTATTTGTATTAGGATAGTCAATTGTTGTACAACCGAACCAACCTCCAAAAAAAGACTCAAGGAAAAGCGGCTTAACCAGTCCAATATTAATAATGGGTATTGAAATGCAGAAACCAGATAGTAACACATAACCAAGTTGTGAAATCCAAATGGCTGCACACTTTGATCAATATTAAAAACAAAAGGTTCTTACCACAATGCAAATACTTTTATAAAAAAAGGCAGAGACAAATATGTAACACCTGACCATAGTGCTATGCAAGAAATACTAATGAATAAGATCTAATGAGAATGTGCTTCAGATAGACCTATACCTAATGAGAACAAAACATCTATCTTACAATATTGTTGTAAAAAAGTCACCAAGCCAATGCTATTGTATTGATATACCCAACTAACTTTCGAAAAATGTTAAGCACACAAAAAGAACTAAGGGCTAAATATCAGCAAATGATATGGTGTTGCATAATATATATGTATATCTTACCCGAAAAAGAGATGTTTAACTTGTTACACAGGCAGTTACTATAGTTGTGCTGTGTCCCTCTGAACACAAGCAAATAAATTGCAAAGACATTCAAAACTGTAACCTACAATTTATATATTATTCAACAACATATCCCTTAACTGTAATATGTTGACAAAACCAATAAGATTGTATTAGATAAAGAACAAAAGGCTTCCACAGTTAACTCTGCGTATAGTCCTATAAATCAGAAAATGCAAGTCTATAAAACAGAACTTGTACAGAAATGAAGCAGGATACATGATGACTTTGAATTATTCGTTGAATTCATCTAATAAGCCAGTCCAATTTCAGACCCAAGCACATGTAATAATAATTAAATGTCAAATGAAAGAACTTGTATCCTAGAGCTCGATGTACTTGTTCAGACAAGGACCAATTATAAAAAATGGTGGTATTCCCAGTCAAAGACAGAGAGCAGCATATAATCATATCCTGAAAGTTAGTATAAAGACCTCCTGGCTGGCAGTTCACTTTTTGTTTAATTGGGGACTTTTTTTGCAAAACAAGTCATTGTTTCCAGCTCATCGTCAAGTTATTGAGTACAACATCTGAACGTGATTTTGTAAATTAAGCCAGGAGGTCTTTATACTAACTTTCAGGATATGATTATATACTGCTCTCTGTCTTTGTGACTGGGAATACCACCATTTTTTATAATCGGTCCTTGTCTGAACAAGTACATCGAGCTCTAGGATACAAGTTCTTTAATTTGACATTTAATTATTATTACATGTGCTTGGGTCTGAAATTGGACTGGCTTATTAGATGTATTCAACGAATAATTCAAAGTCATCATGTATCCTGCTTCATTTCAGTACAAGTTCTGTTGTTTTATAGACTTGCATTTTCTGATTTATAGGACTATACGCAGAGTTAACTGTGGAAACCTTTTGTTTTTTATCTAATACAATCTTATTGGTTTTGTCAACATATTACAGTTAAGGGCTGTGTTGTTTAATAATATATAAATTGTAGGTTACAGTTTTGAATGTCTTTGCAATTTATTTGCTTGTGTTCAGAGGGACACAGCACAACTATAGCAACTGCCTGTGTAACAAGTTAAACATCTCTTTTTCGGATAAGATATACATATATATTATGCAACACCATATCATTTGCTGATATTTAGCCCTTAGTTCTTTTTGTGTGCTTAACATTTTCCGAAAGTTAGTTGGGTATATCAATACAATAGCGTTGGCTTGGTGACTTTTACAACAAAATTGTAAGATAGATGTTGTTTTGTTCTCATTAGGTATAGGTCTATCTGAAGCACATTCTCATCAGATCTCACTCATTAGTATTTCTTGCATAGCACTATGGTCAGGTGTTACATATTTGTCTCTGCCTTTTTATTATAAAGGTATTTGCATTGTGGTAAGAACCTTTTGTTTTTAATAGTGATCAAAGTGTGTAGCCATTTGGATTTCACAACTTGGTTATGTGTTACTATCTGGTCTCTCTGCATTTCAATACCCATTAATAACATTGGACTGGTTAAGACTTTTCCTTGAGTCTTTTTTTGGAGGTTGGTTCGACTATCCTAATACAAATACTAATTTGACATTAACACATCACATTTGGTTTTGACATGCGTACAATCTATTGTCATGG